>NC_091581.1:28235010-28240010 GCF_042767895.1 Penaeus vannamei
CATCCCTTTAACTCATTCACAAACGCATCCCTTTAACTCATTCACAAACGCATCCCTTTAACTCATTCACAAACGCATCCCTTTAACTCATTCACAAACGCATCCCTTTAACTCATTCACAAACGCATCCCTTTATCTCATTCACAAACGCATCCCTTTAACTCATTCACCAACGCATCCCTTTAACTCATTCACAAACGCATCCCTTTAACTCATTCACAAACGCATCCCTTTAACTCATTCACACACGCATCCCTTTAACTCATTCACAAACGCATCCCTTTAACTCATTCACAAACGCATCCCTTTAACTCATTCACAAACGCATCCCTTTAACTCATTCACAAACGCATCCCTTTATCTCATTCACAAACGCATCCCTTTAACTCATTCACCAACGCATCCCTTTAACTCATTCACAAACGCATCCCTTTAACTCATTCACAAACGCATCCCTTTAACTCATTCACCAACGCATTCCTTTAACTCATTCACAAACGCATCCCTTTAACTCATTCACAAACGCATCCCTTGAACTCATTCACAAACGCATCCCTTTAACTCATTCACAAACGCATCCCTTTAACTCATTCACACACGCATCCCTTTAACTCATTCACAAACGCATCCCTTTAACTCATTCACAAACGCATCCCTTTAACTCATTCACAAACGCATCCCTTTAACTCATTCACAAACGCATCCCTTTAACTCATCCACAAACGCATCCCTTTAACTCATTCACAAACGCATCCCTTTGACTCATTCACAAACGCATCCCTTTAATTCATTCACAAACGCATCCCTTTAACTCATTCACAAACGCATCCCTTTAACTCATTCACAAACGCATCCCTTTAACTCATTCACAAACGCATCCCTTTATCTCATTCACAAACGCATCCCTTTAACTCATTCACAAACGCATCCCTTTAACTCATTCACAAACGCATCCCTTTAACTCATTCACAAACGCATCCCTTTAACTCATTCACAAACGCATCCCTTTAACTCATTCACAAACGCATCCCGTTAACTCATTCACAAACGCATCCCTTTAACTCATTCACAAACGCATCCCTTTAACTCATTCACAAACGCATCCCTTTAACTCATCCACAAACGCATCCCTTTAACTCATTCACAAACGCATCCCTTTAACTCATCCACAAACGCATCCCTTTAACTCATTCACAAACGCATCCCGTTAACTCATTCACAAACGCATCCCTTTAACTCATTCACAAACGCATCCCTTTAACTCATTCACAAACGCATCCCTTTATCTCATTCACAAACGCATCCCTTTAACTCATTCACAAACGCATCCCTTTAACTCATTCACAAACGCATCCCTTTAACTCATTCACAAACGCATCCCTTTAACTCATTCACAAACGCATCCCTTTATCTCATTCACAAACGCATCCCTTTAACTCATTCACAAACGCATCCCTTTAACTCATTCACAAACGCATCCCTTTATCTCATTCACAAACGCATCCCTTTAACTCATTCACAAACGCATCCCTTTAACTCATTCACAAACGCATCCCTTTATCTCATTCACAAACGCATCCCTTTAACTCATTCACCAACGCATCCCTTTAACTCATTCACAAACGCATCCCTTTAACTCATTCACAAACGCATCCCTTTAACTCGTTCACCAACGCATCCCTTTAACTCATCCACAAACGCATCCCTTTAACTCATTCACAAACGCATCCCTTTAACTCGTTCACCAACGCATCCCTTTAACTCATTCACAAACGCATCCCTTTAACTCATTCACAAACGCATCCCTTTAACTCATTCACAAACGCATCCCTTTAACTCATTCACAAACGCATCCCTTTAACTCATTCACAAACGCATCCCTTTAACTCATTCACAAACGCATCCCTTTAACTCATTCACAAACGCATCCCTTTAACTCATTCACAAACGCATCCCTTTATCTCATTCACAAACGCATCCCTTTAACTCATTCACAAACGCATCCCTTTAACTCATTCACAAACGCATCCCTTTAACTCATTCACAAACGCATCCCTTTAACTCATTCACAAACGCATCCCTTTAACTCATTCACAAACGCATCCCTTTAACTCATTCACAAACGCATCCCTTTAACTCGTTCACCAACGCATCCCTTTAACTCATTCACAAACGCATCCCTTTAACTCATTCACAAACGCATCCCTTTAACTCATTCACAAACGCGTCCCTTTAACTCATCCACAAACGCATCCCTTTAACTCATTCACAAACGCATCCCTTTAACTCATTCACAAACGCATCCCTTTAACTCATTCACAAACGCATCCCTTTAACTCATTCACAAACGCATCCCTTTAACTCGTTCACCAACGCATCCCTTTAACTCATTCACAAACGCATCCCTTTAACTCATTCACAAACGCATCCCTTTAACTCATTCACAAACGCATCCCTTTAACTCATTCACAAACGCATCCCGTTAACTCATTCACAAACGCATCCCTTTAACTCATTCACAAACGCATCCCTTTAACTCATTTACAAACGCATCCCTTTATCTCATTCACAAACGCATCCCTTTAACTCATCCACAAACGCATCCCTTTAACTCATTCACAAACGCATCCCGTTAACTCATTCACAAACGCATCCCTTTAACTCATTCACAAACGCATCCCTTTAACTCATCCACAAACGCATCCCTTTAACTCATTCACAAACGCATCCCTTTAACTCATTCACAAACGCATCCCTTTAACTCATCCACAAACGCATCCCTTGAACTCATTCACAAACGCATCCCTTTAACTCATCCACAAACGCATCCCTTTAACTCATCCACAAACGCATCCCTTTAACTCATTCACAAACGCATCCCTTTAACTCATTCACAAACGCATCCCTTTAACTCATTCACACACGCATCCCTTTAACTCATTCACAAACGCATCCCTTTAACTCATTCACAAACGCATCCCTTTAACTCATTTACAAACGCATCCCTTTATCTCATTCACAAACGCATCCCTTTAACTCATTCACAAACGCATCCCTTTAACTCATTTACAAACGCATCCCTTTATCTCATTCACAAACGCATCCCTTTAACTCATTCACAAACGCATCCCTTTAACTCATTCACAAACGCATCCCTTTAACTCATTCACAAACGCATCCCTTTAACTCATTCACACACGCATCCCTTTAACTCATTCACAAACGCATCCCTTTAACTCATTCACAAACGCATCCCTTTAACTCATCCACAAACGCATCCCTTTAACTCATTCACACACGCATCCCTTAAACTCATTCACAAACGCATCCCTTTAACTCATTCACACACGCATCCCTTTAACTCATTCACAAACGCATCCCTTTAACTCATTCACAAACGCATCCCTTTAACTCATTCACAAACGCATCCCTTTAACTCATTCACAAACGCATCCCTTTAACTCATTCACAAACGCATCCCTTTAACTCATTCACAAACGCATCCCTTTAACTCATTCACAAACGCATCCCTTTAACTCATTCACAAACGCATCCCTTTAACTCATTCACAAACGCATCCCTTTAACTCATTCACAAACGCATCCCTTTAACTCATTCACACACGCATCCCTTTAACTCATTCACAAACGCATCCCTTTAACTCATTCACAAACGCATCCCTTTAACTCATTCACAAACGCATCCCTTTAACTCATTCACACACGCATCCCTTTAACTCATTCACACACGCATCCCTTTAACTCATTCACAAACGCATCCCTTTAACTCATTCACAAACGCATCCCTTTAACTCATTCACAAACGCATCCCTTTAACTCATTCACAAACGCATCCCTTTAACTCATTCACAAACGCATCCCTTTAACTCATTCACAAACGCATCCCTTTAACTCATTCACAAACGCATCCCTTTAACTCATTCACAAACGCATCCCTTTAACTCATTCACAAACGCATCCCTTTAACTCATTCACAAACGCATCCCTTTAACTCATTCACAAACGCATCCCTTTAACTCATTCACAAACGCATCCCTTTAACTCATTCACAAACGCATCCCTTTAACTCATTCACAAACGCATCCCTTTAACTCATTCACAAACGCATCCCTTTAACTCATTCACAAACGCATCCCTTTAACTCATTCACAAACGCATCCCTTTAACTCATTCACAAACGCATCCCTTTAACTCATTCACAAACGCATCCCTTTAACTCATTCACAAACGCATCCCTTTAACTCATTCACAAACGCATCCCTTTAACTCATTCACAAACGCATCCCTTTAACTCATTCACAAACGCATCCCTTTAACTCATTCACAAACGCATGCCTTTAACTCATTCACAAACGCATTCCCTTTAACTCATTCACAAACGCATCCCTTTAACTCATTCACAAACGCATCCCTTTAACTCATTCACAAACGCATCCCTTTAACTCATTCACAAACGCATCCCTTTAACTCATTCACAAACGCATCCCTTTAACTCATTCACAAACGCATCCCTTTAACTCATTCACAAACGCATCCCTTTAACTCATTCACAAACGCATCCCTTTAACTCATCCACAAACGCATCCCTTTAACTCATTCACAAACGCATCCCTTTAACTCATTCACACACGCATCCCTTTAACTCATTCACACACGCATCCCTTTAACTCATCCACAAACGCATCCCTTTAACTCATTCACAAAGGCATCCCTTTAACTCATTCACAAACGCATCCCGTTAACTCATTCACAAACGCATCCCTTTAACTCATTCACAAACGCATCCCTTTAACTCATTCACAAACGCATCCCTTTAACTCATTCACAAACGCATCCCTTTAACTCATTCACAAACGCATCCCTTTAACTCATTCACAAACGCATCCCTTTAACTCATTCACAAACGCATCCCTTTAACTCATTCACAAACGCATCCCTTTAACTCATTCACAAACGCATCCCTTTAACTCATTCACAAAC
>NC_091581.1:28245010-28250010 GCF_042767895.1 Penaeus vannamei
AACAAAAAACAAACAAACAACCAAAAACAAAGGAAACAATAACAAACAAATGCAAAACAAATAAGCCTCTCCAACCAAACCAAAACAAGCAACCCAAAACAAACAAACAAAACAACAACACAAAAAAGACCGATAGAATTGAAAAGCAAGACGACCCCCTTCCTTCCCTCCCTCCCCTCCTTCCCTCCACCCTCCCTCCCTCCCCTCCTTCCTCCCTCCTTCCCCTCCCCTCCCCACCCCCCCAAGCGCACCGAGGCTCAAGCTCCGTGTGTTCTCCCCGAGCCCCGAGATTCGCCTCCCAACCCCTTCGCTTCCTCTCTCCCTCCTTCCCTTCCTTCCCTCCCTCCCCTCCTTCCTCCTGCACTTCCTTCCCTCCTCCCCTTCCCTCCGCCTTCCCTTCCCTCCCCACCCACTCCCCAGCCGCACCGAGGCTCAAGCTCCGTGCAATGGTTCTCCCGAGGCCCCCGAGATTCGCCTCCCCAACCCCTTTCGCTTCCTCTCCTCCCTCTCTCCCTCCTCCCTTCCTTCCCCTCCTTCCCCCTCCAACCCACCCTCCCTCCTTCCCTCCCTCCCTCCCCCCCCTCCCCACCCTCCCAAACGCACCGAGGCTCAAGCTCCGTGTGTTCTCCCCGAGCCCCGAGATTCGCCTCCCAAACCCTTCGCTTCCTCTCTCCCTCTCTCCCTCCTTCCTTCCTTCCTCTCCCTCCTCCTTCCCTCCGCTTCCCTCCTCCCCTCTCCTCCCTCTTTCCCTCCCTCCCTCACACCCCCTCCCACCCTCCAAGCGCACCGAGGCTCAAGCTTCGTGTGTTCTCCCCGAGCCCCGAGATTCGCCTCCCAACCCTTCCTTCCCTCTCTCCCTCTCTCCCTCCCTCCTCCCCTCCACACCCCTCCCTCCCACCTCCTTCCCTCCATCCCCTCCCCTCCCTCCTTCCCTCCCTCCCTCCCCTCCCCACCCTCCCAAACGCACCGAGGCTCAAGCTCCGTGTGTTCTCCCCGAGCCCCGAGATTCGCCTCCCACTCGGGCCGACGGCGAGGCGGGCGAGAGACGCGACGCGGGTTTATGAAAGGAACCGCACGGAGGTCGTTAAGCTTAAGTAGAACAACATTTGCAGTTTGGAGATGAAGAAATGCCGTAATGGTCCGTGGTGTCAAAGACATGAGTGCTCGCCGTGGAAGAGATGAAGGAGAGAGGGGGAGAGGGGTGGGAGGGAGGGTTGGAAGGAAGGAGGGAAGGTGGAGGGAGGGACGAGGGAGGAAGGGAGGATGGGAGGCGGAAGGAGGATGGGAGGAGGAAGGAGAGGGAGGGTGGGAGGAGGAGGAGGGAGGAAGGGAGGGTGTCTTGTAGGTGGGAGGATGGAGCAGGGAGGGAGGAGGGAGGAGAAAAAGAGAGGAGGTAGGTAGGGAAGGAAGGAGGAGCGGGAGGGAGGGAGAAGGGAGGCTGAAAACGAAGAGGGAGATGTGGTAGGTAATGAGGGGAAGGCGGAAAAGAGGGAGGTAAGGGAGGGAGGAAAATAAAGAGATAGATAGGGAAGAAGACTTGAAGGGGGAGGGGGGAGAGGCATAGGATTGGGGAGGAGGGTAAAACAACAACAAAGCAACAAACAGAGGGGAGAGGAGGTGGGCAAGAAAAGAGATTAGGATAAAAAAAAAAACTAGGGAGATAGAGCAGTTAAGGGAAACTTGAGGAGGTGAGAGGTAAGGAAGAGGGTAAACAAGCAATAGGAGAGGGAGGGAGGGGGAGGAGAGAAGGGGAAGAAACCGAAGAACAAAACAACGTGGCAATGGGGAGAAGGGTGAGGGAAGTGGTGGGGGGTGAGGAAGTGGGGGGAGTCAGAAAAGGGAAGAAACTATGGAAGATAGAAGTTGAGAGGAAAGAAGAGAGGAGGAGGAAGAGAGGAGAGAAGGAGGAAGGGAGGAAGAAAGGAGAGGAGAGGGAGTGAAAAAGAGGACAAGCAGGGAAGTGGAAGGGGGGAGAGGAAGAAAGGAGAGGAGAAAACGATAGTAAGTTGAGAGGGAAAGAGTGGTAGGGCATAAAGAAGGAGTGGATATAAGTAGTCAGGGGAGGAAGGGTGAGAGGTGAGAGAGAGAGAGAGGGAAGAGAGAGAGAGAGAGAGAGAGAGAGAGAGAGAGAGAGAGAGAGAGAGAGAGAGAGAGAGAGAGAGAGAGAGAGAGAGAGATAGACAGATAGATAGATAGATAGATAGATAGATAGATAGATAGAGATAAATAGATAGAGATAAATAGATAGAGATAAATAGATAGATAGATAGAATGATAGATAAATAGATAGATAGATAGAGAGAGACGGAAATGAGAAGCAGAAAAGGAGCAAAAGAAAGGACAGCAGCGGGGGAAGTAGGACAGGGATGGGATAGGGAAAGGAGCTTGGCGAATAGTGGGAGGACCGGGAGGCGGGTGGGAGGGGGGAGGGAGGAGGGGGGAGGGAGGGTGAGACTATTCGAACCCTCGTTAGTCCAAGCGAGATATTGCTTCTTGCTTATCGTCCTTGTTTGGTCGTTGATTGCATGAATCTACAACACATACAGTAGTAGAATCTATATCTAAATACAGTGACCTTACTTATTCTTTAAGTATGTATTATCCCAACCGCTACAAAAATCCCCGTAAAATATCCATGTTTTATATCCAAACTCTACATTTTGTAACTTCTTTCGATGCTTTGTAGAGCGCCTCGATCCCATCCCCTCATTAACAAGCACAGGCACACAGAAACGCACACTTTAGCTCACACGCACACAGACGTACACACACGCGGTCTCTCACCCACACACACTCAGGCCCACAAACGCACAAACGCTCTCTCTCTCACACACACTCAGGCCCACAAACGCACAGACGCTCTCTCTCACGCACACACTCAGGCCCACAAACGCACAAACGCTCTCTCTCACGCACACACTCAGGCCCACAAACGCACAGACGCTCTCTCTCACACACACACTCAGGCCCACAAACGCACAGACGCACAAACGCTCTCTCTCACACACACACTCAGGCCCACAAACGCACAAACGCTCTCTCTCTCACACACACACTCAGGCCCACAGACGCACAAACGCTCTCTCTCACACACACACTCAGGCCCACAAACGCACAAACGCTCTCTCTCTCACACACACACTCAGGCCCACAAACGCACAAACGCTCTCTCTCACACACACACACTCAGGCCTACAAACGCACAAACGCACAAACGCTCTCTCTCTCTCACGCACACACTCAGGCCCACAAACGCACAAACGCTCTCTCTCACACACACACACTCAGGCCCACAAACGCACAAACGCTCTCTCTCACACACACACACTCAGGCCCACAGACGCACAAACGCTCTCTCTCACACACACACTCAGGCCCACAAACGCACAAACGCTCTCTCTCACACACACACTCAGGCCCACAAACGCACAAACGCTCTCTCTCACACACACACTCAGGCCCACAAACGCACAAACGCTCTCTCTCACACACACACTCAGGCCCACAAACGCACAAACGCCCTCTCTCACACACACACTCAGGCCCACAAACGCACAAACGCTCTCTCTCACACACACACTCAGGCCCACAAACGCACAAACGCTCTCTCTCACGCACACACTCAGGCCCACAAACGCACAAACGCTCTCTCTCACGCACACACTCAGGCCCACAAACGCTCTCTCTCTCTCACACACACTCAGGCCCACAAACGCACAAACGCTCTCTCTCTCTCACGCACACACTCAGGCCTACAAACGCTCTCTCTCTCTCTCACACACACTCAGGCCCACAAACGCACAAACGCTCTCTCTCTCACACACACACTCAGGCCCACAAACGCACAAACGCTCTCTCTCACACACACACTCAGGCCCACAAACGCACAAACGCACAAACGCTCTCTCTCACACACACACTCAGGCCCACAAACGCACAAACGAGAGCGTGTACGCCCCCTACACTCAACTGCACTCACGGACGAATACACACACGTCTGTTTTTTAATGATACAGTGCTTAACGTAATAATGTTTTCCGGCGCTCGCAATCAACTGTGACAACTGATTATACACATTCCGCGATTTGTTTTTTTGAAAAGGGCGGAAATACACTCTACAGTACTCTGGATTGTGCAACAAGTATCGTGTGTTAGCGTTGGATAATTAAAATCTAGTTTAATTACACGTTCACAGCAAAATGACTCTTCTATACCTTATAGAAAGACTAGTTTCATTATCTATATCCAAAAGATTTTCCCATGCCGGGAATCGAACCCGGGCCTCCTGGGTGAAAGCCAGGTATCCTAGCCACTAGACCACATGGGACTGAAAGAATAAGTTGTAATACATATATAGATCCATACACATATACATACATACATATTCGTACATACATACATACATACATACATACATACATACATACATACATACATACATACATACATACATAC
This sequence comes from Penaeus vannamei, assembly GCF_042767895.1. NCBI lineage: Eukaryota > Metazoa > Arthropoda > Malacostraca > Decapoda > Penaeidae > Penaeus > Penaeus vannamei. The sequence continues at coordinate 28,249,466 of NC_091581.1, forward strand.
ATACATACATACAAACATACATACATGAATACATACATACATACATACATACATACATATATACATACATTGATGCATACATACATACATACATATATACATACATACAAACATACATACATACATACATATATACATACATACAAACATACATACATACATACACACACACATACATACATGCATAATACAAACATACATACATACATATTGACAAGTATATAGATAAATAGAAAAAATACGTGAATATATACAAGTGCATGTATGTATGCGTGTCTGTTTATGTATGTAACCACAATCCAACCAATCACCCTATTATCGTGTTGCCCACAAATTGGCCCACCATGTTGTTATAGGACTGTCAGAGGATGAGGATTCTGTGTATTTAATTTCTCCTACTGGGCCTATACTTTCAGAAATGGTAAGCTAGTCAGTTGAACTGATCTCTCTCTCTCTCTCTCTCTCTCTCTCTCTCTCTCTCTCTCTCTCTCTCTCTCTCTCTCTCTCTCTATCTATCTATCTCTCACGCAAAGGGAGAGGAAGAG
>NC_091581.1:28275010-28280010 GCF_042767895.1 Penaeus vannamei
GTATCGTCTGTTGAAGAACCTTGAAGCTTTATAAGTGCATAGTATTATCTGTTGAAAAAAACGAAGTATTATAAGTGCATAGTATTGTCTGTTAAAGAACCTTGAAGCTTTATAAGTGCATAGCATTGTCTATTGAAGAACCTTGAAGTATTATAAGTGTACAGTATTTTCTATTGAAGAATCTTGAAGTAATATAAGTGTACAGTATTTTCTATTGAAGAACCTTGAAGTATTATTAGTGTATTATATTTCCTGTTAAAGAACCTTGAATCATTATAAGTGCATATTATCGTCTGTTGAACAACTTGAAGCATTATAAGTGTATAGTATTGTCTGATCCAAGCCAAGGTAGCGAGGCTCAGTCCAAGCTACAATATTATGACGCGGGTTTGTGTGGCCCATTGCAAACAGGTGCAGCTGCAGGTGCAATATTGGTTAATAAGCAGCAAGGGTTTGTATCCTGTGCCACGAATTGAAGGATTGACACGCGATCAGAGGATGATAGATAGTTTATTAACGTAGTCAGAGTTTCGAGAGACCGATATGGGTGGGGTCTTTCATGGACCCGTCGGTGGGAGGGCCGGGCTTTGGTGGGGAGGGAGGTTGTGTGTGGTTTGTGTTTGTGTGTGTTTTGTTTGTGTGTGTTTGTTTGTTTGTTTTTGGTTGTGTGTGTGTTTGTTTTGTTTGTGTGTGTTTGGTTGTGTTTGTTTGGATGCTTTGTGTGTTTGGTGGGAGGGAGAGGTTGTGTGAGGTTTGTGTGTGTTTTGTGTGTTTGTTTGTTTGTGTTTGTTTGTTTTGTTTTGTTTGTGTGTGTTGGTTGTGTTTGTTTGATTGTGTGTGTTTGGTGGGAGGGAGGTTGTGTGAGGTTTGTGTTGTTGTGTGTACTTGTTTTGTTTGTGTGCTTGTTTGTTTTGTTTGTGTGTGTTTGTTTGTGTGTTTGTGAGTGTTTGTATGTTTATTTGTATATGTTTGTTTGTGTGTTTGTGAGTGTTTGTGTGTTTATTTGTATATGTTTGTTTGTGTGTTCGTTTGTGAGTGTTTGTGTGTTTATTTGAATATGTTTGTGTGTTTGTTTTTGAGTGTTTGTGGTTATTTGTATATTTTTGTTTGTGTGTTTAGTTGTATATGTTTGTTTGTGTGTTTTTGTTTGTTTGTTTGTTTGCGTGTGTTTGTGAGTGTTTGTGTTTATTTGCATATGTTTGTTTGTGTGTTTGTTTATGTGTATGTGTGTTTGTTGTTTGTGGTCGTTTGTCTGTGTTTGTGTGTGTGCGTGTGTCAGTTTGTGAGTTTGTACGATTATGATTCTTATTACCATACTCATTATTTTTGCTTTATTATAAGTGTTATTATTATTTTTTCGTCATGATTGTTGTTATTCTGTTGCCACCTTTTGTTGCTGATCATAATAAATATCATAGACACCAGTCACTATCTTTATCTTTCTAGAAACAACACAATTATGACTATCTAAATCTTAATCATAGATAATATTATTATCATCATCAAAACCACCATCATTATTGGCATCATAAACGCCATGATCATCACCATGATTACCATCACCATCACCATCATTACCTTCTCCATCATTACCATCACCATCATTATGATCACCATTATTAGCATCATCATCACAATCATCATCACCATCACCATCATTACTATGATCACTATCACCACCACCTTCTCCATCACCATCACCACCATCACCATCACCACCATCATCACCACCATCACCAAGACACACTCACTCTCCCAAACGTTGCTGTTAGCATGTAATTACCTTGTCTTTCCCTTTAACAGTGTCTCTTTTTTATATCTGGGTCGGATGGAAAATTAATTAGCAATTATAACAGCGCCCACCCATTTTGAAATAGTAACAGCGAGGGGATTCAGCTGGGTGGGCGTGCGTGTGACAAGTGAAGAGGGAAGTTTGCTCGGGTTTCAGTGCTTGGTGGGCGTCGATCTGATGGGTGTGAGTGGTGTGGAAGTTGTGGGTCCTGGGTGTTGTGTGTGGGTGGGTTGGGTAAGGTGTGGGGGGTGGGGTAAGGTGTGGGGGGTAGGGTGGGGTTGGGGTGTGTTTGTCTGGCTGGCTGTCTTCGTGTTTGTCTGTCTCTGTTTCTGTGTCTCTGCCTCTCTCTATCTATCTTTCTCTTTTTCTTTCTTTCTCTCTCTCTCTCTCTTTACCTCTTTCTCTCTCTCTTTCTCTGTCTCTCTCTGTTTCTCTCTTTCTCTCTCTGTTTCTCGCTCTCTCTCTCTCTCTGTCTCTGTCTCTGTCTCTCTCTCCCTCTCTCTCTCTCTCTCTCTCTCTCTCTTTCCCTTTCTCTGTCTCTTTGCCACTGTCTGGCTCTCTCTCTCTCTCTCATTCTCTCTCTCTCTCTCTCTCTCTCTCTCTCTCTCTCTCTCTCTCTCTCTCTCTCTCTCTCTCTCTCTCTCTCTCTCTCTCTCTCTCTCTCTCTCTCTCTTCCCTTTCTCTATCTCTTTGCCACTTTCCGTCTCTCTCTCTCTCTCTCTCTCTCTCTCTCTCTCACTCTCTCTCTCTCTCCCTTTCTTTCTCTCTCTCACTCTCTCTCTCTTTCCTCTTTCCCTTTCTCTATCTCTTTACCACTGTCCGTCTCTCTCTCTCTCTCTCTCTCTCTCTGTCTGTCTCTCTGTATGAGTACCTGTCTGCGTCACACACACACACACACACACACATCATTTAATTACGAACCTCTTTTTTCAGCTCCTAAGCCTTATACTCCTATATTCATACACTTCTCTCATTTGCGAATATTCTCTCCTGCTCTATTAACTTTCTCCCTCCCTCTCTCCTCTCCCTCCTTTCATCCTATAAAGCTCTCCCGGTCTTATCCAATTACCCTTGTCATCTCACATTATCCATTCATAAAATATTCCTAATCCTGCCTTTGAGCCAAACGGTTTTCATCTACTCCCCCCCCCCCCTGTGTGTCTTTGGGGACATATGCAGCCAGACATGTACATAAGATACATTATGCTTTCTCGAGAGATACTTTTTATCATGAATATTACATTATTCGTCTTCTCCGGGAGAGATGCAGCTCCTCTGTGCTTCTTAAAATGACTTTTTTTTCTTTATTTTTTTCTCGTTTTGGGATTCGTCTTTGTGTAGAGGGAAAAGGGAGTGTCTCTCGCTCTCTGTTTCTGGTTCTGTTTGTCTGCTCGTCTCTCTCTCTCTCTCCTCTCCGTCTCTCTCTCTCTCTCTCTCCTCTCCGTCTCTCTCTCTCTCTCTCTCTCTCTCTCTCTCTCTCTCTCTCTCTCTCTCTCTCTCTCTCTCTCTCTCTCTCTCTCTCTCTCTCTCTCTCTCTTTCTCTCTTTCTCTCTAACTCCCTCCCTCTCTCTCTCTCTCCCTCTTGTTCTGTCTTCTTTCGACATCTATCCTTTTCTCCTTGTCTCTTTTCTGTTATTACTTTTTTCTTCCTGTTCCTCCACGTCCTCCAGCTCAACTTACACTTTCTCTCTCTCCTTTCTCTCATTTTTTCTTTCTCAGCCATTCTTTATCCTCCTCTTCCTCTACTCCTCCATACCTTTCACCCCTATCTATATTCCCTCCTTCTTCCGTTCCCTCCTCGCTCTTTGGTTCTCCTCATCCTCTTTACTTTCTAATTCTCCCTCTTTATCTTCGTCTCTTCTCCTCCCGCTGCATTTTCGTCATCACTTTTATAATCTCTTTCCGTCTTATTCCCCCTCCTCTTAAAGCGTCTTATCCTTCTTATTGGCTTTTTTCCTCCACTTTCCTCTCTTAGCCATTTATCTATTCGCTACGTCTATTCTCCTTTCCTTCTCTTCCCTCTACTACTACCTCCTTTTCCTCTTTCTCCTCCTCCTTTGCTTCTTCTATCTTTTCTATTTTGTTCTCCCATTTTCTCCTTCGTCTCCTTCTCCCCTTCCATCTTCTTCTCCTCCTTCTCTTTCTCTTCCTCTTCCTCCCCCCTCTTCTTTCTCTTTTTTTTCTTCTTCTACCCCTCCTTTTCCCCATCCTCATCTCCCTTCTCCTCCTCCTTCTCTTTCTCTTCCTCTTCCTCCCTATTCTTCTTTCTCTTTTTTTCTTCTTCTACCCTCCTGCACCCTTCACCATCCTCATCTCCCTTCTCCCCATCCTCCCTTCCCCTCTTCTTTCTCTTTTTTTTCTTCTTCTCCCCCTCCTCTTCCCCATCCTCATCACTCATCTCCTCCCCCTCCCCCTCCCCCTCCCCTCCTCCTCCTTCCCCCTCTTCTTTCTCTCTTTTCTTCTTCTTCTTCCCCTCCTCCTCTCCATCCTTATCTCCCTCCTCCTCCTCCTCCTCCCCTCCCTACAATGCCCTCAGGGAGAACAGTAGGAGAAGAACGTAAAGGAGAGATGAGAGGGGGGAGAGGGGAAGGCGAGGGGGTGAGGAGGGGGATGAGAGGGGGATGAGGGGAGAGTGAGGGGGATCAGAGGAGGGGGATCAGAGGGATGAGAGGGGGGTGAGGGGGGGGGGCAAAGGAGGCCTCAGTGGGCTTATGATCCCGAATATTAAAATTGAATCGCGCACCATTTGAATATTCTAATCTGAGACAGGCCGACGATTCGGGAAAAAAGTCTTGGCAGTTCGGCTGATTAGGGGATCGCTTCCTTGATATCTTTCTCTATTTTCACTGGCTTTGGCGCTTTTTCGAGGAATAATTCCCACCATAGTCCCTCCATCAATTAACTGTCTATTTATTTATCTATTTATTTATTTTCTACTTTTATTTGGTTATCTTTTTTTTTACTTTTATTTATTTATTTATTTATAGGGTAAGGGTAAGAGATGGTGATAAATAAATAAATAAATAAATAAATAAATAAATATTTATATATGTATATATATATATATATATATATATATATATATATATATATATATATATATATATATATATATATATATATATATATATTACTTTTCTTTGTTTTTTTACATTTCTTTTTTTGGAAGGTGGGGATGGGATGGGGGGGGGGGACATATGGCGATCAA
>NC_091581.1:28305010-28310010 GCF_042767895.1 Penaeus vannamei
ATAGATAGAGAGAGAAAGAGACAAAGAAAGATAGAGAGAGAGAAAGAGAGATAGAGAGAGAAAGAGAGAGACAAACAAAGATACAGAGAGAAAGAAAGATAGAGGGAGATAGAAAGAGACAAAGAAAGATAGAAAGAGACAAAAAAAAAGATAGAGAGAGACAGAAAGCGACAAAGAAAGATAGAGAGAGACAGAAAGATAGAGAGAGAAAGAGACAAAGAAAGATACAGAGAGAAAGAAAGAGAGAGAGAGATAGAAAGAGCGAAAGAAAGCTAGAGCGAGACAGAAAAAGAGAAAGAAATATATAAAGAAAAAAAAATAGATAGAGAGAGAGAGAGAGGAGTTCCCGCATTTAGCTCAGAGATTGCTTTCGAGAAAAACTCATTCCCTGGCATTAGCAGGTAATGATGTCTTGCTTGAGTCAATCTTGGAAGCAATCCTGCAATCACGGCGTAATGGCAGCTGCATTGCCCAATTCTGTTTAATATTGCGGTTGATCCTCCATTTAATTTCTTTTTTTTTTTGCAATAAAATGTATAAATCTTCATGATGTTTTATGTGTTTTATTGCATGGTTTATATATTTTTTCGTTTTATCAATCAGATCAGAGTTTATCGTCGTTTGAAGCTATTAATTTGCGGTTGATGTGAGAAACGAAGATGGTGAAGGAAAGGGTAAGAGAGAGAATAGAAGAAGAAAAATGGAGGGAGAGGAGAAGGAAGAGAAATGAATGTTTTGACTCTCTTTATCTTTCTTTCTTTTTTTCTCTTTCTCTTTCTTTCTCTCTCTTTCTCTCCCCCCCTCTCTCTCTCTCTTTCTCTTTCTCTCTCTCGCTCTTTCTCTGTCTGTCTCTCTCTCTCTCTCTCTCTCTGTCTTTCTCTCTCTCTCTCTCTCTCTCTCTTCTCTCTCTTCTCTTTCTCTCTCTCTCTCTCTCTCTCTCTCTCTCTCTCTCTCTCTCTCTCTCTCTCTCTCTCTCTCTCTCTCTCTCTCTCTCTCTCTCTCTCTCTCTCTCTCTCTCCCTCTCTCTCTCTCTCTCTCACACACACACACACGCACACACATACACAAGCGTAACCAACAGTACTCCTCTACCACACTCTATGGTAATCCAAGCTTTCTCTTTCTTTAACATAATTACTATAATCAAAACGCAGTGAATATAAAATAACATTCAAATAACACTTCTGCAGAGTCGTTGATAGTACCGATGCAATAGTTACTGCAACGAGAATATTTGATAATAACTATTATTACTGGGTTTAAGGACCAAGTTTGTAAATCAATTTTATACTTGCGAAATACAATTAGGGTTGAAATCAGTGTGTTTGGGTCTTAAATACGCTTCTGTTATGCATTTGCGTATAATGAATGGTCTTCTTTACTGTTATATTTCGTGATAAGGTGTATCATTAGTATATAATGATATTTGAAGCGGATTTTAATAATATGTACGATATCATTTTAGTGCGATAAGGGAAAAAAAGGAAAACTTCGGTACAGATTTGTATTCACGGTTGATAACATGAAACGTATCACACAGAAAAAAGGAAAATAACAAAAAAGAAAGGAAAAAAAACATAAAATGAAAGGAAAAAACAGACGAAACAGAATTTTCGAAATCCCTGTGCTAGAAAAAAAAGTTGTAACCAGATTGGAACACGAAAGAAACAATGAAAAAATATTTTGTCAGCAAAAGATACTCGTGTAGAAGGATTTTCAAAAAAAAAAAAAAAAAAAAAAAAAAAAAAAAAAAAAAAAAAAAAATCGCAGTCACATATACAGAAAAAAACGGAAAGAACAGTAATGGAACAATGAAAAAATAACAGAAACATTATTGGAACAAGAGAAAAAAGGCTTTAAAAAAAGACAAATACTTTAAGGCCAGTTTTACAGTATTGACCCAAAGTGTCACCGAGAGACGCCAATATTGCTACAGAGGACGAAGGGAGGGAAGGAGGGAGGGAGGGAAGGAGGGAGGGAGGGAGGGAGGGTCGAAGGGTCGGTGCAGGGAGGAAGGGAGGATCGAAGGGTAGGCGGAAGGAGGTGGGGATATTGTAGAAAGGAAGGGAGGGAGTGAGGGAGGGATAGAAGGTCGGTGAAGTGGAGAGATGACAGGAATGGAGGGAGGAAAGGAGGGCCGGTGTAAGGGAAGAGAAGAAGGGAAGAAGGGAGAGGAGGTTGTGGGGGGAAGGAAGGCTGGTGGATGGAAGTGGCAGGTCGTAGAGAAGGAGGGTTGGTGGAGGGAAGCGGAGAGATGACGCAGAAGGAGGGAGGGAGGAAAGTTAGTGGAGGGAAGTAGGGAGGGAAGTAGGAAGTAGGAAAAGGAAGTAAAGGAAAGAGGGAAGGAGGGAGGGATTCTGGTGGAGGAAGTGGAAAGTAATAAGGAAGTGACAGAAAAGGAGGGAGGGAAGGAGGGCGATTAAGAAGAATGAAAAAGAGAGGAGGAAGAAGGGAAGGAGGGAGAAGAAGAGGGAGGGAGGGGCGCCAAGAAAAGGGGTGGTAGTGATAATGAAGAGCGAAGGGAAGCGAGAGATGAAGGGGTGACAGAGAAGGAGGGAAGAAAGGAATGGAATTGAAAGGGAAAACAAAACAAAATGAAAAGACGAAGGGAAAGTAGGAAGAGAGAGGCAAAAGAGTGCAAGGGAGATGATAAACGGATGGAAAGAGGAATAGAAAAGGATAGAGCAAAGAAAGAAGGGATGAGAGAACAGTCCGAGTTGCGAATAGAAAAGAAGAATAGGCAAAAACAACAGAGAGGCAGAGAGAGGGGAAAATAAAGATAAGACATAGAAGGAATGAGCGAAGGAGGAAGGGAGGGAGATAAAGAGGCAATACGTAGAAAATGATAACGAAGAGAAATAGACAGGAAAGAGGGAAAACAACAAAAGATATAAAGGATATTTCAGTAGGAATGGGAAGCGCAAAGGATTTACAATTTTGTTTAATTAATTTCATAGGCAACATAAATGATTAATATTTTCTGAAAAGTTTAGAAAGGGATGATATTATAAAAGAAATATATGATAAAATACATGATAAAAATATGACAAAAATATCATCGACGGTTAAGAAAGAATAATAAAATCTGATTTGAAAAATTGTAAAACATTCCTGTTTATATTTTCCCTATTTCTTTATCAATTCACATTCTTAGCTATTCATTTAGTTATTAACTTTGCATATACAAGTTGACCTTTAAAACATCTGCATCGACTACGCTGCCTTCAGTGACCTACCATACCAAGAAGACGACATTCACGTAAAAGTCGAAGTCATCATTTATCAAAACATATTCTTTGCGTCAGGAAAAAGTCTGGTGATAGATATTACAATCGCCATTATAGAAATTTACTACACATCGTTCACGTTTTCAGATAACGTCGTGTTCTTATCTCTGCAAATCTCCTATTTCCATCCCAAAACGTCCAACAGAATTTCTGCCTCACATCGGAACCCACAGACCCCGAGACATACCGTCATTCCAGACAAAACATACTGTAGTACTTTCCCCATTCATAGCTTAAAAAAAAAACTATTTTCACCCCAAAAATCATCCTCCTCTTCCCTCCCCTCTTTGCTTAGACTATTCCAGACATTTCTGGTTTTAAAACGCACGCATAAACCTCAGTTTTAAACCTCAAGGACCAAAATTAGAACGCAGGACTTACTTGTTCCTTGCGTGTGGAAGGACCGTTCGTGGAGACATGGCTTGGTGACTCTCTGTGCATTATGGGGTTCTTCGTCTGCCTCGCATTTCTTATCCTTCTGTTGTCCCTCCGCTGTTTGGGAAGGTGGTTGGTGTGTGAGGGAAGGAAGGGAGGGTGGGAAGGGAGGGTGGGTGAGAAGGGAGGATGGAGGGGAAGGAAGGGAGGGAGGGTGGGTGGGGGGGGAAGGAATAGAGGGTGGGAGGGAGGAAAGGGAGGGAGGGAGGGAAGGAGGTAAGGGGGGAGGAAAGGAAGGGAGGGAGGGTGGGGAGGGAAGGAATGGAGGGAGGGAGGGAAGGAAGGGAGGGTGGGAGGAAAGGAGGGAAGGAAGGGAGGGTGGGAGGGAAGGAAGGGAGGGTGGGGAGGAAGGAGGATGAGAGTGAAGGAGGGGGGAGATGGGAGGGAAGGGAGGGAGGAAGGGGACGATGGGGATGAGAGGGAAGGAGTGGAGGGATGGGAGGGAAGGGAGGGAAGGAAAGGAGGGTGGGAGGGAGGGAAGGAAGGGAGGGTGGGGAGGAAGGAGGGTAGGAAGGGAGGGAGGGAGAGGGGAGAAGGGGGGATGAGAGGGAAGGAGGGAAGGAAAAAGAAGAAGATGATGATGATGTGGAGGCCAAGAAGAAGAAGAAGAAGAAAAAAGAGGTGGAACGAAAAAGAGGAAGAGGAAAAGTTAGTGGAGATGATCGAGGAGAAAAAGGAAGAGAAGTTACTTGATGATCAGTAAATAAGAAAATTAAGACAACATATACCAAAAATCCAACGCATATTTCTGTCTGTCTGTCTGTCTGTCTGTCTGTCTCTCTGGCTCTGTCTCTCTCTCTCTTTCTCTCTCTCTCTCTCTCTCTCTCTCTCTCTCTCTCTCTCTCTCTCTCTCTCTCTCTCTCTCTCTCTCTCTCTCTCTCTCGCAATACATATTCATAAACCAAGTCACTTATTTCAGTATTCGAAATTCCCATATTCTTATTTGCTCATATCCTCATCACATCTGTAAAAATGAATGAAAGAAAGAGAGAAAGAAAGAAAGATAAACATCACATTTAAAAATGAATGAAAGAAAGACAGAAAGAAATGAATGAAAGAAAGAAGGAAAGAAAGAAAGAAAGAGAGAAAGAAAGAAAAAGAAAAAAAGAAAGAAGTAAAGAAAGAAAGAAAGAAGGAAAGAAAGGAAGAAGGGAAGAAAGAAAGAAAGAAAGAAGGAAAGAAGAAAAGAAAGAAAGAAAGAAGAAAAACACTATATCATACGTGCAAAGATCATTGAAACTTTTATCTTTCCCGAGAGAGTAAAATTCCGACTTGGCA
>NC_091581.1:28315010-28325010 GCF_042767895.1 Penaeus vannamei
CTCTCTCTCTCTCTCTCTCTTCTTCATCTCCCTCCCCCTTCTCTCTCTCTCTTCCTACACACATACTTTTATCCACTCTTACCTGCACCAGCTGTATCTTGAGAACCTGAAATTTGCATAAAGATGGCTAATGAGGTGTTCATATTACAGAGTAAACCCGCTGTACCCCCCCCCCCTCCAACCCCCACGCTCCCCTCCAACCCCCCACGCCCCCCTCCAACCCCCCACGCCCCCCTCCCGCCCCGTGCCTCTAATATAATGGAAAATTTGCTGCGCGTTTCCCGGCTTGGCCATTTTGCAGAACGCTGGACGAAAAGTATGTGATGATTAAGGGAGAAATGGCGAGAATGGAAGATGAGAGGAGACGGTGCGCGGATGAAGGGGGATTACGGAAGGGAATGGAAGAAAGAGGGGAAGAGAGAGAGAGGTGGAAAGGCGGAAGGAGGGATATTGGATGGAGAATGGAGGAGAGGAGAGAGAGGGAGGGAAGATAGAGAAAGGAGGGAGGGACTGAGAAGAAGAAGAAGAGGAGGAGGAAACGGAGGAGAATACGAAAAAAAAGGAAACATATAGAAAAAGAAGGAGAAGGAGAACAAGGAGAGCAAGGTGAGAGAGAGAGAGAGAGAGAGAGAGAGAGAGAGAGAGAGAGAGAGAGAGAGAGAGAGAGAGAGAGAGAGAGAGAGAGATGGAGTGGGAGAGAGAGAAAGAGAGAGAGAAAGAGAGAGAGCAACGGAAAAGGCATAAATTTAGATAGATAATCAAACACCAATATACATATTCTCATAAACAGAAAAGTAAAACAGACAATAACAAGGATAATGATATTAATTAGTAATGAGATGATGATGTTGTTGACAGTAACTAATGATAACAGTGATAGTAATGTTACTAATATTAACAATAACTACAAAACAACAACAGTAATAATAGTAATAGTAATGATGATAATAACAACATTAATAATAATAGTAATAATAATAGTAATAATGATAATAATGATAATGAATATAATTATAACAACAACAGTAATGAAATAATAATAATAATGATAATAACAATAACAATAATGATAATGAAAATAATAATGACAATAATGATAATGAAGATGATGATGATGATGAGGAGGATAATAATGATCATAATAATAATAATGATAACAATGATAATGATAATAGTGAGGATAATAATGATGATATAAATAACAAAAATTATATTGATAATAATAATGACAACAATAATAATAACGATAATGATAACACCACCACCACCATCAACAACAACAAATAAGACAAAAGGAAAGAAAACAAAAAGAAAACGAAAGAAAACCGGGGAGAAGGGAAAGGCAAGAAGCCGACTGAGTTCACAATGCAACACTTGCTGAACCTGAGCTGAACATGCAAGCCTCTTTTCGTGCAACATGAAGCCAGCCGGAGTTAGGAAATGATATTGCAAGAGACTTTTATATCTGACTGGGTATACAAGCTGTCGAAAAGGGAGAACGAAGGAGGAGGAGAAGGAAGAAAAGGAGAGCGAAAGTGTGGAAGAGAAGATTGGAGGATTTTTCTTTTCTTTGTTCTGAAACACTGGTGATATATATATATATATATATATATATATATATATATATATATATATATATATATATATATATATATATATATATATATATATATATTTCGTATTCGATGAGAATTGTCTTGTGGAACTCTATTATAATGTAATAATCATATAACAACGTTTTTTTTTTTTTACAGAACAAAAAGAAGTAATAATAAATAAACAAATTAATCAATAATGAAATAAAAAGATGATGATGATAATTACAATAGCGACATCAACATCAAGAGTGATTATAATTGTCACAACTGCGAGCCGCTACACTGCGGTTGTAAGTTTCGTCGCCCAGGACCTTCAGCGATGTTTACCTGAGCCGGAGAGGCAGGCTTAGGTGGGATGAGGTCAACCGTGTTTAGTCACTTTGATTTGTGAGGAATGTGGGTGTCGGACTTAAACATCGACGATTTTGCATATAATGCGCGATTTTTGGCAATTCGTCAGTTCTCCTGGAAAGACTCTTCAGTGCTTCTGTGATGTGTTAGTGACGACCTCTTACGCCATGTGACCTCGCCTGCTCCACTTCTCCCGTGCCTGTTAGTCTCCTGCCTCCTCTGTGTAATGTACTTTGTGTAAAAAGTGTTTCAATATATTCCTCCCGTATGTTTTCTCTGGTGTTTCACTGTTAACCTGGCCGATCTGATCATACCCTACAAACGAACGCTGACATTGGCGACCTTGCCAATATCAGACGGTCAGTAAGACAGCACCATGAGGAACTATGTGGAGGAAGGCGATAGGCTGGGCCTCGAGGGGATGGCCTTTTTACACTATATCGAGGAGCAGGAGAAGATCAGGACTGAGCAGCTGGCTCTGTATTATCAGAGAAGGGAGGAGCAGAGGCGTCGAATGGAAGAGGATCGTCGCAGGGGCCGCGAGGAGGAAAGACGTCGGAAGGCTGACCAGGCTGCTTGAAGGAATGTGGGTCCCTTCCTCTGGGCTTACCCTGGAGTCGTCCGGGAAACTCATGAACTCCCGGGGGTGAGACTGCCTACGGTACCGTCGCAGCGGGAAGCCTGTCGGCCGGAGGAGCTGCCTGCCGAGGTCGTGTCGGAGGAGCTGCCTGCCGAGGACGTGTCGGAGGAGCTGCCTGCCGAGGACGTGTCGGAGGAGCTGCCTGCCGAGGACGTGTCGGAGGAGCTGCCTGCCGAGGACGTGTCGGAGGAGCTGCCTGCCGAGGACGTGTCGGAGGAGCTGCCTGCCGAGGACGAACTCCCGGGGGTGAGACTGCCCACGGTACCGTCACCCGTGGACTCGATCCATCTGCCAAAGGACCCGTCGCAGTGGGAAGCCTGTCGGCCGGAGGAGCTGCCTGCCGAGGACGTGTCGGAGGAGCTGCCTGCCGAGGACGAACTCCCGGGGGTGAGACTGCCCACGGTACCGTCACCCGTGGACTCGATCCGTCTGCCAAAGGACCCGTCGCAGCGGGAAGCCTGTCGGCCGGAGGAGCTGCCTGCCGAGGACGTGTCGGAGGAGCTGCCTGCCGAGGACGAACTCCCGGGGGTGAGACTGCCCACGGTACCGTCACCCGTGGACTCGATCCGTCTGCCAAAGGACCCGTCGCAGCGGGAAGCCTGTCGGCCGGAGGAGCTGCCTGCCGAGGACGTGTCGGAGGAGCTGCCTGCCGAGGACGTGTCGGAGGAGCTGCCTGCCGAGGACGTGTCGGAGGAGCTGCCTGCCGAGGTCGTGTCGGAGGAGCTGCCTGCCGAGGTCGTGTCGGAGGAGCTGCCTGCCGAGGTCGTGTCGGAGGAGCTGCCTGCCGAGGACGTGTCGGAGGAGCTGCCTGCCGAGGACGTGTCGGAGGAGCTGCCTGCCGAGGACGTGTCGGAGGAGCTGCCTGCCGAGGACGTGTCGGAGGAGCTGCCTGCCGAGGACGTGTCGGAGGAGCTGCCTGCCGAGGACGTGTCGGAGGAGCTGCCTGCCGAGGACGTGTCGGAGGAGCTGCCTGCCGAGATCGTGCCGGAGGAGCTGCCTGCCGAGGTCGTATCGGAGGAGCTGCCTGCCGAGGACGTGTCGGAGGAGCTGCCTGCCGAGGACGTGTCGGAGGAGCTGCCTGCCGAGGACGTGTCGGAGGAGCTGCCTGCCGAGGACGTGTCGGAGGAGCTGCCTGCCGAGGACGTGTCGGAGGAGCTGCCTGCCGAGGACGTGTCGGAGGAGCTGCCTGCCGAGGACGTGTCGGAGGAGCTGCCTGCCGAGGACGTGTCGGAGGAGCTGCCTGCCGAGGACGTGTCGGAGGAGCTGCCTGCCGAGGACGTGTCGGAGGAGCTGCCTGCCGAGGACGTGTCGGAGGAGCTGCCTGCCGAGGACGTGTCGGAGGAGCTGCCTGCCGAGGACGTGTCGGAGGAGCTGCCTGCCGAGGACGTGTCGGAGGAGCTGCCTGCCGAGGACGTGTCGGAGGAGCTGCCTGCCGAGGACGTGTCGGAGGAGCTGCCTGCCGAGGACGTGTCGGAGGAGCTGCCTGCCGAGGTCGTGTCGGAGGAGCTGCCTGCCGAGGACGTGTCGGAGGAGCTGCCTGCCGAGGACGTGTCGGAGGAGCTGCCTGCCGAGGACGTGTCGGAGGAGCTGCCTGCCGAGGACGTGTCGGAGGAGCTGCCTGCCGAGGACGTGTCGGAGGAGCTGCCTGCCGAGGACGTGTCGGAGGAGCTGCCTGCCGAGGACGTGTCGGAGGAGCTGCCTGCCGAGGACGTGTCGGAGGAGCTGCCTGCCGAGGTCGTGTCGGAGGAGCTGCCTGCCGAGGTCGTGCCGGAGGAGCTGCCTGCCGAGGACGTGTCGGAGGAGCTGCCTGCCGAGGACGTGTCGGAGGAGCTGCCTGCCGAGGACGTGTCGGAGGAGCTGCCTGCCGAGGTCGTGTCGGAGGAGCTGCCTGCCGAGGTCGTGTCGGAGGAGCTGCCTGCCGAGGACGTGTCGGAGGAGCTGCCTGCCGAGGACGTGTCGGAGGAGCTGCCTGCCGAGGACGTGTCGGAGGAGCTGCCTGCCGAGGACGTGTCGGAGGAGCTGCCTGCCGAGGACGTGTCGGAGGAGCTGCCTGCCGAGGACGTGTCGGAGGAGCTGCCTGCCGAGGACGTGTCGGAGGAGCTGCCTGCCGAGGACGTGTCGGAGGAGCTGCCTGCCGAGGACGTGTCGGAGGAGCTGCCTGCCGAGGACGTGTCGGAGGAGCTGCCTGCCGAGGACGTGTCGGAGGAGCTGCCTGCCGAGGACGTGTCGGAGGAGCTGCCTGCCGAGGACGTGTCGGAGGAGCTGCCTGCCGAGGACGTGTCGGAGGAGCTGCCTGCCGAGGACGTGTCGGAGGAGCTGCCTGCCGAGGACGTGTCGGAGGAGCTGCCTGCCGAGGACGTGTCGGAGGAGCTGCCTGCCGAGGACGTGTCGGAGGAGCTGCCTGCCGAGGACGTGTCGGAGGAGCTGCCTGCCGAGGTCGTGTCGGAGGAGCTGCCTGCCGAGGACGTGTCGGAGGAGCTGCCTGCCGAGGACGTGTCGGAGGAGCTGCCTGCCGAGGACGTGTCGGAGGAGCTGCCTGCCGAGGACGTGTCGGAGGAGCTGCCTGCCGAGGACGTGTCGGAGGAGCTGCCTGCCGAGGACGAACTCCCGGGGGTGAGACTGCCCACGGTACCGTCAACCGTGGACTCGATCCGTCTGCCAAAGGACCCGTCGCAGCGGGAAGCCTGTCGGCCGGAGGAGCTGCCTGCCGAGGACGTGTCGGAGGAGCTGCCTGCCGAGGACGTGTCGGAGGAGCTGCCTGCCGAGGACGTGTCGGAGGAGCTGCCTGCCGAGGACGTGTCGGAGGAGCTGCCTGCCGAGGACGTGTCGGAGGAGCTGCCTGCCGAGGACGTGTCGGAGGAGCTGCCTGCCGAGGACGTGTCGGAGGAGCTGCCTGCCGAGGACGTGTCGGAGGAGCTGCCTGCCGAGGACGTGTCGGAGGAGCTGCCTGCCGAGGACGTGTCGGAGGAGCTGCCTGCCGAGGACGTGTCGGAGGAGCTGCCTGCCGAGGACGTGTCGGAGGAGCTGCCTGCCGAGGACGTGTCGGAGGAGCTGCCTGCCGAGGACGTGTCGGAGGAGCTGCCTGCCGAGGACGTGTCGGAGGAGCTGCCTGCCGAGGTCGTGTCGGAGGAGCTGCCTGCCGAGGTCGTGTCGGAGGAGCTGCCTGCCGAGGTCGTGTCGGAGGAGCTGCCTGCCGAGGACGTGTCGGAGGAGCTGCCTGCCGAGGACGTGTCGGAGGAGCTGCCTGCCGAGGACGTGTCGGAGGAGCTGCCTGCCGAGGACGTGTCGGAGGAGCTGCCTGCCGAGGACGTGTCGGAGGAGCTGCCTGCCGAGGACGTGTCGGAGGAGCTGCCTGCCGAGGACGTGTCGGAGGAGCTGCCTGCCGAGGACGTGTCGGAGGAGCTGCCTGCCGAGGACGTGTCGGAGGAGCTGCCTGCCGAGGACGTGTCGGAGGAGCTGCCTGCCGAGGACGTGTCGGAGGAGCTGCCTGCCGAGGACGTGTCGGAGGAGCTGCCTGCCGAGGACGTGTCGGAGGAGCTGCCTGCCGAGGACGTGTCGGAGGAGCTGCCTGCCGAGGACGTGTCGGAGGAGCTGCCTGCCGAGGACGTGTCGGAGGAGCTGCCTGCCGAGGACGTGTCGGAGGAGCTGCCTGCCGAGGACGTGTCGGAGGAGCTGCCTGCCGAGGACGTGTCGGAGGAGCTGCCTGCCGAGGACGTGTCGGAGGAGCTGCCTGCCGAGGACGTGTCGGAGGAGCTGCCTGCCGAGGACGTGTCGGAGGAGCTGCCTGCCGAGGACGTGTCGGAGGAGCTGCCTGCCGAGGACGTGTCGGAGGAGCTGCCTGCCGAGGACGTGTCGGAGGAGCTGCCTGCCGAGGACGTGTCGGAGGAGCTGCCTGCCGAGGACGTGTCGGAGGAGCTGCCTGCCGAGGACGTGTCGGAGGAGCTGCCTGCCGAGGACGTGTCGGAGGAGCTGCCTGCCGAGGACGTGTCGGAGGAGCTGCCTGCCGAGGACGTGTCGGAGGAGCTGCCTGCCGAGGACGTGTCGGAGGAGCTGCCTGCCGAGGACGTGTCGGAGGAGCTGCCTGCCGAGGACGTGTCGGAGGAGCTGCCTGCCGAGGACGTGTCGGAGGAGCTGCCTGCCGAGGACGTGTCGGAGGAGCTGCCTGCCGAGGACGTGTCGGAGGAGCTGCCTGCCGAGGACGTGTCGGAGGAGCTGCCTGCCGAGGACGAACTCCCGGGGGTGAGACTGCCCACGGTACCGTCGCCCGTGGACTCGATCCGTCTGCCAAAGGACCCGTCGCAGCGGGAAGCCTGTCGGCCGGAGGAGCTGCCTGCCGAGGACGTGTCGGAGGAGCTGCCTGCCGAGGACGTGTCGGAGGAGCTGCCTGCCGAGGACGTGTCGGAGGAGCTGCCTGCCGAGGACGTGTCGGAGGAGCTGCCTGCCGAGGACGTGTCGGAGGAGCTGCCTGCCGAGGACGTGTCGGAGGAGCTGCCTGCCGAGGTCGTGCCGGAGGAGCTGCCTGCCGAGGACGTGTCGGAGGAGCTGCCTGCCGAGGACGTGTCGGAGGAGCTGCCTGCCGAGGACGTGTCGGAGGAGCTGCCTGCCGAGGACGTGTCGGAGGAGCTGCCTGCCGAGGACGTGTCGGAGGAGCTGCCTGCCGAGGACGTGTCGGAGGAGCTGCCTGCCGAGGACGTGTCGGAGGAGCTGCCTGCCGAGGACGTGTCGGAGGAGCTGCCTGCCGAGGACGTGTCGGAGGAGCTGCCTGCCGAGGACGTGTCGGAGGAGCTGCCTGCCGAGGACGTGTCGGAGGAGCTGCCTGCCGAGGACGTGTCGGAGGAGCTGCCTGCCGAGGACGTGTCGGAGGAGCTGCCTGCCGAGGACGTGTCGGAGGAGCTGCCTGCCGAGGACGTGTCGGAGGAGCTGCCTGCCGAGGACGTGTCGGAGGAGCTGCCTGCCGAGGACGTGTCGGAGGAGCTGCCTGCCGAGGACGTGTCGGAGGAGCTGCCTGCCGAGGACGTGTCGGAGGAGCTGCCTGCCGAGGACGTGTCGGAGGAGCTGCCTGCCGAGGACGTGTCGGAGGAGCTGCCTGCCGAGGACGTGTCGGAGGAGCTGCCTGCCGAGGACGTGTCGGAGGAGCTGCCTGCCGAGGACGTGTCGGAGGAGCTGCCTGCCGAGGACGTGTCGGAGGAGCTGCCTGCCGAGGACGTGTCGGAGGAGCTGCCTGCCGAGGACGTGTCGGAGGAGCTGCCTGCCGAGGACGTGTCGGAGGAGCTGCCTGCCGAGGACGTGTCGGAGGAGCTGCCTGCCGAGGACGTGTCGGAGGAGCTGCCTGCCGAGGACGTGTCGGAGGAGCTGCCTGCCGAGGACGTGTCGGAGGAGCTGCCTGCCGAGGACGTGTCGGAGGAGCTGCCTGCCGAGGACGTGTCGGAGGAGCTGCCTGCCGAGGTCGTGCCGGAGGAGCTGCCTGCCGAGGACGTGTCGGAGGAGCTGCCTGCCGAGGACGTGTCGGAGGAGCTGCCTGCCGAGGACGTGTCGGAGGAGCTGCCTGCCGAGGACGTGTCGGAGGAGCTGCCTGCCGAGGACGTGTCGGAGGAGCTGCCTGCCGAGGACGTGTCGGAGGAGCTGCCTGCCGAGGACGTGTCGGAGGAGCTGCCTGCCGAGGACGTGTCGGAGGAGCTGCCTGCCGAGGACGAACTCCCGGGGGTGAGACTGCCCACGGTACCGTCGCCCGTGGACTCGATCCGTCTGCCAAAGGACCCGTCGCAGCGGGAAGCCTGTCGGCCGGAGGAGCTGCCTGCCGAGGACGTGTCGGAGGAGCTGCCTGCCGAGGACGTGTCGGAGGAGCTGCCTGCCGAGGACGTGTCGGAGGAGCTGCCTGCCGAGGACGTGTCGGAGGAGCTGCCTGCCGAGGACGTGTCGGAGGAGCTGCCTGCCGAGGACGTGTCGGAGGAGCTGCCTGCCGAGGACGTGTCGGAGGAGCTGCCTGCCGAGGTCGTGTCGGAGGAGCTGCCTGCCGAGGACGTGTCGGAGGAGCTGCCTGCCGAGGACGTGTCGGAGGAGCTGCCTGCCGAGGACGTGTCGGAGGAGCTGCCTGCCGAGGACGTGTCGGAGGAGCTGCCTGCCGAGGACGTGTCGGAGGAGCTGCCTGCCGAGGACGTGTCGGAGGAGCTGCCTGCCGAGGACGTGTCGGAGGAGCTGCCTGCCGAGGACGTGTCGGAGGAGCTGCCTGCCGAGGACGTGTCGGAGGAGCTGCCTGCCGAGGACGTGTCGGAGGAGCTGCCTGCCGAGGTCGTGTCGGAGGAGCTGCCTGCCGAGGACGTGTCGGAGGAGCTGCCTGCCGAGGACGTGTCGGAGGAGCTGCCTGCCGAGGACGTGTCGGAGGAGCTGCCTGCCGAGGACGTGTCGGAGGAGCTGCCTGCCGAGGACGTGTCGGAGGAGCTGCCTGCCGAGGACGTGTCGGAGGAGCTGCCTGCCGAGGACGTGTCGGAGGAGCTGCCTGCCGAGGACGTGTCGGAGGAGCTGCCTGCCGAGGACGTGTCGGAGGAGCTGCCTGCCGAGGACGTGTCGGAGGAGCTGCCTGCCGAGGACGTGTCGGAGGAGCTGCCTGCCGAGGACGTGTCGGAGGAGCTGCCTGCCGAGGACGTGTCGGAGGAGCTGCCTGCCGAGGACGTGTCGGAGGAGCTGCCTGCCGAGGACGTGTCGGAGGAGCTGCCTGCCGAGGACGTGTCGGAGGAGCTGCCTGCCGAGGACGTGTCGGAGGAGCTGCCTGCCGAGGACGTGTCGGAGGAGCTGCCTGCCGAGGACGTGTCGGAGGAGCTGCCTGCCGAGGACGTGTCGGAGGAGCTGCCTGCCGAGGACGTGTCGGAGGAGCTGCCTGCCGAGGACGTGTCGGAGGAGCTGCCTGCCGAGGACGTGTCGGAGGAGCTGCCTGCCGAGGACGTGTCGGAGGAGCTGCCTGCCGAGGACGTGTCGGAGGAGCTGCCTGCCGAGGACGTGTCGGAGGAGCTGCCTGCCGAGGACGTGTCGGAGGAGCTGCCTGCCGAGGACGTGTCGGAGGAGCTGCCTGCCGAGGACGTGTCGGAGGAGCTGCCTGCCGAGGACGAACTCCCGGGGGTGAGACTGCCCACGGTACCGTCGCCCGTGGACTCGATCCGTCTGCCAAAGGACCCGTCGCAGCGGGAAGCCTGTCGGCCGGAGGAGCTGCCTGCCGAGGACGTGTCGGAGGAGCTGCCTGCCGAGGACGTGTCGGAGGAGCTGCCTGCCGAGGACGTGCCGGAGGAGCTGCCTGCCGAGGACGTGTCGGAGGAGCTGCCTGCCGAGGACGTGTCGGAGGAGCTGCCTGCCGAGGACGTGTCGGAGGAGCTGCCTGCCGAGGACGTGTCGGAGGAGCTGCCTGCCGAGGACGTGTCGG
>NC_091581.1:28342510-28345010 GCF_042767895.1 Penaeus vannamei
AATCTATTTTTGATGAAGCTTGAGAACCTTTTTTGTTTTGGATGGTATATGGTTAAGAAACGTTTAACGGTATATATCAAATGCAAGAGCTGTTGGAGTGATAAAGTGCAGCAACTGTTAAGAATGACATTTACAGTTTAAGTGACGTCAAAGTGGAAGAATACAGGTCATTTCTATTTCAAACTTTGTATATAACGGCGTTAAGTCGTAAGTGAAATTTATTCAAAAATCAAAATATTTTGCTTTCTATGTAAAATGCTACATCCTCCGTTACTGGCATTAGATTAGAATAATCTTGAATCACTTACACTGATTGCTCACGGGAATTTTATGTAAAACCTCACCAGTGTACACACACACACACACACACACACACACACACGCACGCACGCACACACACACACACATATATATATATATATGTGTGTATATATATATGTGTGTGTGTGTGTGTGTGTGTGTGTGTGTGTGTGTGTGTGTGTGTGTGTGTGTGTGTGTAAATATATGTATATATTGATATTGATGACACCAATGTTAAATTGCACATATTTCATATACCAAATAAAACATATTCCATATTACACTAACCCACAATTTCTCTACAATTTCCCCGGTACCTTTCTCTTATTCATTTAAACATTAAATAACCAACCCTTGCCTTCTTTCTCAATTCAATTTTCCTTTCTTACACTTTACTCCGGTCTATTGTTCCTTTGGCAGGTTATTACTTAGTCCAATTGGCATTGTCTCTTGTGACTAATTCTAGACATTGGGGCTGGTGAATCATGACGTGGTTTTCATTAAAAATTTTCCTCAACCTCTTTCTCTCGGTATGTGGGGTGAGGCAACGATTCCATATTAATTATCACAATTCAAAACGTATGGATTCACAGTTGTATTAATTGACTTGTGATGTACTAAAACCTTTTGGTAAAACATGATTTTCAATGCCAACGCTCATAATACCTGTGTGTGGGGCAAAGCCATGATACGTTTAACATAGGAATGTGACAATAAAATGGTTTACAATTTTCCCCCATTGGAATATTAATATTTAAACCAACCAACCATTTCTTGATGATTATCATAATTTACTCTATTAATCATAGAACTAAGTATTGTCATATTGATGTCTTCGAAATGAAAATATGTTATGGAACTTTTCTGTGGGGTCCATACATCTTTCCAATTATGAACAATGCATCATTTAATTGTCAAATCAATATCGACATATACATACACGCACATATGTATATATATGTGTACACACACACACACACATACATATACATATACATACATATATATATATATATATATATATATATATATATATATATATATATATATATATATATATGAGAGGGCGATAGAAAGAATACAATGGTGTGATAGAAAAAGAATAAAAAAATACCTATCAAATGAACAATCTCTGTGTGTATATAATAACAGTATAGATAATACCAGTAATGCTAATGATCTAACACTAGTAACATCTTTATCATCATAAAACATAAATCCCATCAATCTTCAATGCTTCAATTTCCCGTCAATTATTTGCCCTAAGTGGGTACCAATGCTCAAACATGTCTATCATAAAATCCTGTTGTGAAATGCACTGACGACGAATTCTTGACCCATTTAAGCACCAAAATTGAATGAACTGGCTAACCCACTCACGACTTTTAACAAAAATCTTTCTTTAAACTTTTCGCCTAACCAAACTGACAGACTAACAAGCCAGCGAAACTAACCAATCAACCAAGAAACGGAGATGGAAACGAAGGCAAAGACATTACCTATAAATCCAATCTTGAGAAAACAAACTGGATATTATTCAGATCCGGAAAAGGAGAATATCAAATCGTCTCCAGAATTCGCAATATTCAATTTAATTACAAAGATGAATAGCAAGCGGATACGTTCATGCTCCTACATCCGAAACGCGGTGATGAACAGGAGAACATTGTTCAAACACGCGACAAAGGATTATTACAAACGATGCACTCAGAGGGGGAATCGGCGACCCTTGCCAACGGGGGACTCTTCAGCATGGGAGAAGCGCTGAAGTTCAGGATATTAAACTTGAGCTTTGTCTTGTTTTATGGGCGTGGGTTATGTGGTGTGTGTTGGTTATGTGGTGTGTATGGGATGGGTATGCGTGTATGGTGTGAGAGGATTGCGTTTATGATTCCATATATTTGCGCCTTATGGTTATATGAAGGCAATGTTACATGTCACTGTAATTTTAATAACGTGTATATTCTGTGTTCAGTGAAGATACGACCTTTAGCTGTCTCATTTGCATAAAATTTCTTTGTGATTTCATAACTGTTTGTTTTGATAATGGAAAAGGTGAATGCCAGACATATAATGTAGGCAATTGCAGTTCGCTAAAAAAAACATAATTCCGTTAAATATTAACCACTGAGAAATTAGGAACATTTTGCGTTGTTTAACATGGATATCTATTTCAAGAGAGAAAATATCATATTCATTG
>NC_091581.1:28350010-28355010 GCF_042767895.1 Penaeus vannamei
AGGAGGAACAAGAGCAACAGAAAAAAAAGAAAAAAAAAATAAACAACAGGAAAATTGGAAGGCGCAATTGAACGACAAAGCAGAAGAGCTCAAAGATCAAAGCTAATTAAGACGAACTGAGAGAGAGAGACAGCAACAGGAGAATCCGAACTTGAAAGCTGAAAGAGCATATTTCTCCAAGCCAAGAACAAGAAGCACAGGCTTAGTTATTACAGTGATTTAAAACAATGACTTTGTCTTAGTTTTACGAGAGCTCAACGCCCTTCAAAGGACAAAGTGAGGAGCGAGAGAAAGAGCAAATGGAATTGAAGAAGAAGAAAAGCGAGTGAGGAAAAATTAATAAACTCACGAATGCCCAGAAATCAGAGCAAAATAACGGAGGGAAGGAGGGAGGGAGGGAGAGAGGGAGGGAGGGAAGGAGGGAGGGAAGGAGGGAGGGAGGTTGAGATGGAGAACGGGAGGGAATGAGAGAGAGAGAGAGAGAGAGAGAGAGAGAGAGAGAGAGAGAGAGAGAGAGAAAGAGAAAGAGAAAGAGAAAGAGAAAGAGAAAGAGATAGAGAGACAGAGTCAGAGATAGCCAGAGAGAGAGACAGAGAAAGAACACCTAAACCAACCAAACTATCCAAACACACAAACAAGCTGAACATACAGCCTAAACTACCCACCCCAAGACGTACCAAGAAAACACAAGAGAAGAGAGAGCCCAAGCGAGAAACCGAATCTGCGGCAGCAAAATGGCCCCGATTGTAATTTTAGAAAGTAACAGAGACGAATCGGCAGAAAGCACGAGTAGGAAATGAAAGAGCAGAGAGGGCGAGGTGATATAACTGCCTTTGAAGGGACGTGTTATTGCATGCCTCAGTGGAGAGATAGAGAACCGAGTGAAATAGTTTTAAGGACAAACTGCGCTAGAGTTATCTCGGAGCTCCGCGTGCCACGTATTGCCTGTCAGATGGTATTGCATTTCGGGAAACAAGGAAGTGGTGGCGTGTTGATGCTACGAAAACTCTGAATTCGTATGATTTGAGAGCTGCGACTTCTTTACCTGTGTTGGCAGGTACGGAGAGGAGAAGGTAGAGAGTAAGGGATAGGAAGGAGAGAAGAAGGGAGGGGTGTGGGGAAGGTGTACGAAGAGGCAGGAGGAAAAGAGGGAGGTGGAGGAACGAAGGAAAGAAAAAAAGGAAGGACGTGGATGAGGATGAAAACGAGAATGGTGAGAGAGATGATAGCAAGCGAGAGAGAGAGAGAGAGAGAGAGAGAGAGACAGAGAGAGAGAGAGAGAGAGGGGCAGAGACAGAGAGACAGAGACAGACAGAGACAGAGACAGACAGAGACAGAGACAGACAGACAGAGAAACAGAGAAAGACTGACCCAGAGAAACAGTCAGAAAAGGAATAACAGAAGAAAAATGAAAAGAAACGGAGCAAGTGTGCGAGACAGCGAGCGCCCCCAGAGGAGTGCGGGCGCCCCTAATTCCCTTTACCTTTTAGCATAATACGATCCTAGTGGACACCCAGTCAGCGGCGAGTAGTGAGGCAGCTGATAACGGCCAGCACTAAGACCCGCAACGACCACGCTCCTCTAACGACCAGGCCAGACGGGATAACGACCAGGGATATATTAAGCCGTTTGCACGCTCCCAGCAAGAACAATATCCCTGTAAAGTTGCCGGGAAAGTCCTTGTCAAACCCTTACGTCGCGTCGCTACACTTCAAGGTTTGGATGTGACTGCGTGGAAAGGAGCTGGTCGAACACGCTGCCGTCGCGCGCTCTCCGTTTTCTGTGTTTGTGTAGAGATAGAAAACGGGACGGAGGGGGATTTTCTTTTCTTGTTGTGAAAGGAGTTTTTTTTTCGTCCGTTTTCTTTGTTTTCGAGATAGAAAACGAGGCGGAAGGGGATCTTTTTTTAAAGGAATTTCTTTCGTCCGTTTTCTTTGTTTTCGAGATAGAAAACGAGGCGGAGGGGGATTTTTTTTGTGAAAGGAATTTCTTTTGTCCATTTTCTGTCTTTGTTCCGAGATAGAAAACGGGGCGGAGGCGGAAAAAAGGCTTTTTTGTGTGTAAAAGGAATTTCTTTTGCAATTTCTTGGTGGGTTACGATGCGAGGGTGATTCGGTGATAGAAATGGCGTTGTTTTGCCTGATTGAATGTGTTATTGGTTATAATTGTTTTATTTTTTGTTTTATTGTTTTATTGGTTATAATTGGTTATAAAATTGGTTATAAGAATAGACCATGTTTATTTTTCTTTCTTTTTCATTCAGATCTATGGCAAAAGGAAGAAGAAAACAAGGAACTGTCACTTCCTATCTCCTGTGATATTTTTTCTGCTATTTTTTAGCATCAGATTCAGCCTTTTCACGGTATAAATCTATATATTAATAAGAACTCGCACCATTCATTAATTTCTCCTAAACAAACTCCTAACCTGGTTCATCCTCACAACATCCTCACGCCCCATGTACTGCACACACACACACTCATGCACACACACATACAAACATACACACACATACAAATACACATACAAACACACACACACATATACACAAACATAAACACAATCACACACACGAACACACACAAACACATACAAACACACACACACAGTCATACACACACACACCTACAAACACACACACACACTCATACACACACACACATACAAACACACAGACGCACTCATACACACGCACATACAAAGACACACACATACAAACACACACACACACTCATACACACACACATACAAACACACACACACACACACACACTCACAGACTCACACACACACGCACACACACACACACACACAAACACACACACACACACGCACGCACGCACGCACACACACACACACACACAAACACACACACACATACACCCATACAAACACACACACTAACACAAACACACACACACACACATACGAACACAAACACACACACACACACAAACAAACACACACACACACCTCATCCCGAAACACAGTCCGCCTCCACCTTACCTTTGCGATAAAGAGGACACGGGGAATATTTCTGTGTGTGTGCGTGGTTCGTGGGCCTCGCAGGGTACGAACCACTAAAATTGCGGTACCGGAGTCTCGCTAGATTGTCCCGCCGCTGGACCTCCATCTGAATATCTTCCGTGTGTGTGTGTGTGTGTGTGTGTGTGTGTGTGTGTGTGTGTGCGTTTGTTTATGTGTGTTTGTGTGTGTGTGTGTGTGTGTGTGTTTGTGTGCGTTTGTTTATGTGTGTGTGTGTGTGGGTGTGCGCGCGCGAGTGTGTGTGCGTTTGTTTGCTTGTGTGTGTGCATTTGTTTGTTTGTGTTTGTGTGTGTGTGTGTGTGTGTGTGTGTGTGTATGTGTGTACCCCATGCAAATACACGCGTTGCATCATATGAAGAAAAGTTTTTCTCTAAATGCCTTAGATTACAGGTATTCATTTCTGTGTATACCTGTGTGTATTTATGTGTCCGCTTCTGTGTGTGTGTACCCCCCGTGGAGCACCAGATGTATGCTCTTTAGGCAGAAGAACTCTCTGAGTTTTCTTATGGGCATCTGGTGTGTATGTATCTGTGTATCTGTATTTGTTAGTGTATGTATCTGTGTTTACGTGACTGTATTCATACAAAAGAGAAGCAGCATGAATATTATATGTAAACTAAAGAAGAAGGGTGTACCTTCTCTGCCATTTTAGGGAACAGCAACCAACGTATAACCATCAGTATTATTTTCATCATCATCATTGTTGTAATTACTATCATCTTTATTTCTACTATTACTTCTACTATGACTACTACTGCTGCTTCTGTAACTACTACTACCACCACCAATACTACTACTACTACTACTACTATTATTATTATCATTATTATTGTTGTTATCATTATTTTCATTATCATTATTATTGTTATTATCATTATTGTTATTATTATCATTGTCATTATTATTACTAGTATTATTATCATTATCATTATTATTATCATTATCATTATTATCATTATCATTATTATTATCATTATCATTATTATTATCATTATCATTATTATTATTATCAATGTCATTATTATTGTCTTTATCATTATTATTATTATTATCATCATTATTATTATTATTATCATTATTATCATTATCATTATTATTACTATCATTATTATTATTATTATTATTATTATTATTATTATTATTATCATTATTATTATCATTTTTATCATTATTATCATTGCTGTCATTACAGCATCTCCCAGTCTTCTTTCATTCCTGTAGATGCTTACATAACGGCGCTTAAGAACAAGAAGAAGCAGAGAAGATATGCTTTATATGTTCTTCCTACACGTTACGTTCTTTTATGCTCTCTCTCTCTTACTTTCATTCTGCCTGTTCTGTTTGGTTGGCTGTTTATTTGTCTGTCTGTCTGTCTATCTCTCTCTCTCTCACACCTTCCCTCCTTCTCTCTGCCTATCTATTCACCCCCCTCTCTATTTCTGTCTGTCTGTCTCTTACTTTATCCATCTCTTTGTGCCTCTCTCTCTCTCTCTCTCTCTCTCTCTCTCTCTGTCTCTCTCTCTCTCTCTCTCTCTCTCTCTCTCTCTCTCTCTCTCTCTCTCTATCTATCTGTGTGTGTGTGTGTGTGTGTGTCTGTTTGTCTCTCTCTCTCACCCTCTATCCTTCTCTCTGTCTATCTATTTATCCCCCTCTCCTCTCTCTCTCACGCTCTCTCTTTGTGTCAGTCTATCCGTCTCCCTCTCTCGCACAACAAAAAGGTTAGTGTTGTCCTTGATATAGTTCAGGAAGGATAGTCTGAACCCCCCCACCCCCACCCCCACCCCTCTTCGTGCACTAGACACCCCATGGCTCTCATGACCGGGCGCAGTGAAACTAGGTCGTCTCTTTCAAAATCAACCAAAACCTTTGATGTTTAATGCTTTTAGACCTTCAGTTCAGTTCAAAGTGTCTTAAACAAACGCCCTAATTCGACGGCATAGGATGTGTTAATACGT
>NC_091581.1:28362510-28372510 GCF_042767895.1 Penaeus vannamei
CCCCTCCCTCCCCTCTGATATCCTCATACCCACACAAACATTATCTTTCACTCTCACTCCATCTCATTCTATAAGCCGAAACACACTCCCTTCTCCTCCCCTCTCCATCCCAGCACGGAACCCACACACATCCACCTGTATCCACACGTACAAATTCCCTTATATCCACCTGCATCAAGCCGCATCATCAACCCTGTATAAATTCTCGCGTATCCACTTCTACCCACACTCCTTATAGATCCCCGCGCATCCACCCATATCCACACACCCACACACCCGTATCCACACACACCCATATCCAAAACCCTGTATAAATTCTCGAGTATCCACACTCCTTTTAAACTCCCTCGTATCCACCTCTACCCACACTCCTCAGAAACCCCCGCGCATCCACCCATATCCACACACCCACACACCCGTATCCACTTACACCCATATCCAAAACTTTGCATAAATTCTCGAGTATCCACACTCTCTGTAAACTCCCCGCGCATCCACCCATATCCACACACACGCCCCCACCCGTATCCACACACACCCATATCCAAAAACCCTGTATAAATTCCCGCGTATCCATTCTCTGTAAACTCCCCGCGCATCCACCCATATCCACATCCACACACACCCGTATCCACACACACCCATAAACGAATTCCCACATCTCTCGGTAGAAAAAAGTACCCATTCTCCGCCGTAAACGAAGCCACCCGGACATACGCCAAAGAACGAGGCTTAACAACAGTGCGGCGAGAGTAGACGAACGAGAACGGTAACCATTTCTCTATTACACACACATACACGCACACGCACAGATACACACGCACACACACACACGCACACACACAGACACACACACACACACACTCGCTACTTTCTCTATCACACACACACACACACAGACACACACACACACACACACTCGCTACTTTTTCTATCACACACACACACACACACACACACACACACACACACACACACACACACACACACACACACACACACACACACACACCCACACACACCCACACACACACACACACACACAGACACACACACACACACGCACACACACACACGCACACACACACACACACACTCGCTACTTTCAATAACACACACACAGACACACACACACTCGCTTCTTTCTCTCTCACACACACACACACTTTATTCGCAAACCCGAGACCCCGAGGCAAGAACGTGTTAAACGAGAGGTCGTACACGGTCGCAGTAGACGAATCGGGGAAGTCGTTGTGCTTCTTCCAAGAGGTGGAGTTATTGGGGAGAAGTGTTGGCGTAAGAGGTTGGGAGGATGGGGAAGAGAGAGAGAGAGAGGAGGAAAATAAGGATGGGAGGGAGGGAGGAGAGAGAGGGAAGGAGGGGGAGGGGGAGGGGGGAAATGAGGATGGGAGGGAGGGAGGAGAGGAAGGAAGGGGGAGGTGGAAAGTGGGGAAATGGGGGGAGGGAGAGGTGGAAAATGAGGATGGGAGGGAGGGAAGAGAGACAGGGAAGGAGGGGAGGTGGAACATGGGGAAAGGGGGAGGGAGAGGAGGAAAATGAGGATGGGAGGGAGGGAAGGAGGGAGAGGTGGAACATGGGGAAAGGGGGGAGGGAGGAGGTGGAAAATGGAGAAGGGAGGGAGGGAAGAAAGGAAGGGAAGGAGGGGGAGGTGGAAAGTGGGGAAGAGAGAGAGGGGGAAATGGAGAAGGAAGAGAGAAAGTGGGAAAAGGGGTATAGGAGGTGGAAGATGGGGAAGTGAGGGAGGGAAGACAGAAAGGGAAGGAGGGTGAGGGGGAAATGGGATAGGCAAGAGGAGAAAGAAGGAGAGAGGAGAAAAAAGAAGATATGAGGAAGGAAAGAAGGAGAGAGGAGGAGAGGAGAAAGAAGGAGAGAGGAGAAGAAGGAAAACGCGAAGGAAGTGGATGAAATAAACACAAAAACAACAAAACAACAACAACAAATTCTAACAAACACACACAAGCAAACACAGAACAGAAAAGAACGAGGATTAGAAGGGCAGGGAAGGGTAGGAAGGAGGGGGAAAGATGAAGGAGATTAACGGGGGATGGAAAGAGAGGAGAGGAGAAAGGGGAAAGAAGGAAGACCAAGCAAAAAGTGCGAAAAAGGTAAATTGACAAAGCGAGGGACGTGTGAACTGTATGTGTATCTCTATAAATGTGCAATAGCAAGAAAGAGAAATAGAGAGAGAGAGAGAGAGAGAGAGAGAGAGAGAGAGAGAGAGAGAGAGAGAGAGAGAGAGAGAGAGAGAGAGAAGAGAGAGAGAGAAAGAGAGAAAGGAAGATATACACACACACACAGAAAGAGAGAGAGAGAGAAAGAAAGGAAGATACACACACACACACACACTCAGCGAGAGAGAGAGAGAGAGAGAGAGAGAGAGAGAGAGAGAGAGAGAGAGAGAGAGAGAGAGAGAGAGAGAGAGAGAGAGAGAGAGAGAGAGAGAGAGAGAGGCAGAGAGAGAGGAGAGAGAGAGAGAGAGTAAGAGGCAAAGAGAGAGACAGATAAAGAGAAAGAAAGAGAGAGAGTAAGAGGCAAAGAGAGAGAGAGTTAGAGATAGAGACAGACAGATAAAGAGAGAGAGAGTTAGAGATAGAGACAGACAGATAAAGACAGATAAAGAGAGATAAAGAGAAAGTGAGAGAGAGCGATAAAGCGGGAAAGAGGAGTCCGCATTTACTGTTTCATCCCTTCAACTCAATCAGGGCTCACTCGGCAGTTAAACAGTCCTGAAATGCATGCAAATTGAATTCGTCTCCTCCGAGTATTTGACTTGCCGAGTTGGTGGAAGTTTGCGTGTTTCGTTTATGCTGTAATACTTTCGCTTTTCTTTTTTTCGTTTCCTGTCTCTGATCATCTCTTGTGTTCGTTCTTTGAAGTCCGCTTTATGTCCGTGTTGATGCTCCCTTCGCAATATATACTCCATACATAGATATATAAAGCACACATACACACACACACACAGATATATATATGTATATATATATATATATATATATATATATATATATATATAGAGAGAAAGAGAGAGAGAGAGAGAGAGAGAGAGAGAGAGAGAGAGAGAGAGAGAGAGAGAGAGAGAGAGAGAGAGAGATAGAGAGAGAGAGAGAGAGAGAGGGAGGGAGGAGAGAGAGAGAGAGAGAGAGAGAGAGAGAGAGAGAGAGAGAGAGAGAGAGAGAGAGAGAGAGAGAGAGAGAGAGAGAAAGAGAGATAATGATACTGCTATTGTCATCATCCTTATTCCTATAATCCTATTTCATCACCATTACCGATAAGAATGATGACAATACCATATATGGGCCTTCCTGTAGATATTTCTATTAATAGCTCAGAACCTCATTGTGGTATTGGCACTAACGTCACTAACGTAATTCGTGCTCCTGTAACTATATTGCCAATCATTTAAGTAATATCCCTAAAAGGATGATCTCAGGAAGGACTTGTTATTGATGTTGTTATTTTTGACGTAAAACTCTTTCCCATGCCGGGAATCGAACCCGGGCCTCCTGGGTGAAAGCCAGGTATCCTAGCCACTAGACCACATGGGAGGTTACAGGAAGGGAAAAACTGCTTGTTATTCTGGTATCAATTAAGTATGTTAACCTGTCTATCTTTCTATCTATTTCTGTCTGTCTATCTATCTATCTATTTGTATGTATGTATGTATGTATGTATGTATGTATGTATGTATGTATGTATGTATGTATGTATGTATGTATGTATGTATGTATGTATGTATGTATGTATGCATGTATGTATATATATATATATATATATATATATATATATATATATATATGTGTGTGTGTGTGTGTGTGTGTGTGTGTGTGTGTGTGTGTGTGTGTGTGTGTGTGTGTATGTGTGTTTATATATATATATATATATATATATATATATATATATATATATATATATATATATATATATATATATATATATATGTAATTTATGCACACACGCACGCACACACACACAATATGATTATCTGAACTCTTATGTATATTGCAGCACAGATGTTACAACATCCACACACGTGTACCGTAGCAGGTCATCACAGTAGGTGCCTAAAGCCACCATAATTCTTTCGCTCTTTCTACAATCTATTTTCATTTATGACGTTAAAACTTGTTGCTTCCCAAAGTTACAAATCAACCTCAACTTCATATTCTTTATACATGAAATATAAAGTTATAATTATAGCTTTAGCAATGTATAGTTGCATGCAATAGGAATCATTTCATTATCATAATTATCATTATCACTACCATCGATACCATTCTCGTTATCATCGTTGTTATCCTAATTGCCATGATGATCATCAATGTTATTGTTTATATTCATGTTATTGGTATTGGTATTATTGTCATTAAACATAGTATCATTATCAATACTATTATTTCATTATTACCTCCTGAGTTATTATGATTGGTATTTAATCATTTTAACACAAGTAACATCGCCATTATATCTATCATTATATTCCTATCATTGCACATTTTACCATCGTCAATGTTGCCATTATCAATATCAGTGCATTGTAACGCTGATCGATCTGTACTATTATTTTTTAGTCTATTTTCCATTTTTTTCGATTTACAAACTTATCTCCATCGGCAATATTGATTATTTTATATTTTCCTATTTTTTGCAGTTATATAACCTTTTATTTGTGAAGCTGTGTCTTCTTTTCTTTTTTTTTTGAGAGTAAAGTGAAGTTAATTTCCTGCGGTTTTACCCTCCATACAAATGTTTGGATAAACATTAGTTCCAGCGTTCCCTTTTCCATCCTTGGGGTGATCTTGTTTACTTTGTAACTTTCATCTTTTTTAGCATTCTGTTTATTTTGCTTGTTTAGCCTTCCTTTCAGGGGGGTCGGCAAGGCACGGCAGAGAAAAGAGGATGACAATGATCATAGAAAAAAATAAAATAAAAAAAAATGTGCAACTACATGTGTAATTCTCATTATACACACAAACACACACGCATTCACACATAAGCAGACGCACACACGCGCGCGCAGACACACAAACACACACACACGCACGCAAACACACACGCACGCACAAACACACACGCACGCACACACACACACATGTACACACACACACGCACGCACAAACACACGCACACGCACACAAACACACACGCACGCACAAACACACACGCACGCACACACACACACGCACGCACAAACACATGCACACGCTCAAACACACGCGCACACATACACACACACGCACACGCACAAACACACACACACACGCACAAACACACACACACGCATACACACACACACGCACAAACTCATACACACGCTCAAACACACACACACGCACACACACACGCACACACATGAAAAAAAATCAGCGACGTACTCGTGCCGTGCTTCTCTTGAGGAAGACGTAAGAAGCTCACAGCAACACTCTTGGTCCGTGCGAGGTAGTAAGGAGAGAGTACGGCAATCTTGCGACAGCTGCACGACAGACATACACGGCGCACGGGTAGAAAGGACTGCACGGCGAAAGTGTAGCGCACGTGCGTTAGCCTTACATACCCCACGCAATTTCAACGCTCGTTTGCACGCAATCGCCGTACTATCGCCATACGTCTTTTGTCGATTTTTGGCGTTAAATGCACGCATATTAAGGCGGAATATACTTCATCTTCAGAACAACAATAATAAAATAATAACAATGATAACAATAACAGCACCTTTGATTATAAAACCGAAACCTGCTCTTCAGCCTCCATCTCCTTCCATCCTGAAAGAGCCATTCACACGCTCCTTGGCACTCATTTCTTCAGTCCCTCTGGCACTGGGGTAGGACTATGGAGGCCACGTGCCAAACTTGAGATCTGACTCTTCCTGGGGAGGGGGGGGGGGGTTATGAGTGTGTGAGTGGAAGAGACAGGTATGCCTATTGCTTTCTTAAATGAGGGAGAGGCATGTGTGCTTTTGTGGTTGAAGGAGAGACATGTAAAATCTTTTCGTGAGTGAGGGAAAGACGCATGTCCCCTTCGTGAGTGAGGGAGAGACATGTGCTTCCATCTGTGAGTGAGGGCGACATGTGCTTCGTTTCATGAGTGAGGGAGAGACGTATGTCCCCTTCGTGAGTGAGGGAGAGACGTGCTTCGTTTCATGAGTGAGGGAGTGACATGTGTTCCCTTTGTGAGTGAGGGAGACACATGTGCTTCGTTTCATGAGTGAGGGAGAGACGCATGTCCCCTTCGTGAGTGAGGGAGAGACATGTGCTTCCATCTGTGAGTGAGGGCGACATGTGCTTCGTTTCATGAGTGAGGGAGAGACGTATGTCCCCTTCGTGAGTGAGGGAGAGACGTGCTTCGTTTCATGAGTGAGGGAGTGACATGTGTTCCCTTTGTGAGTGAGGGAGACACATGTGCTTCGTTTCATGAGTGAGGGAGAGACGCATGTCCCCTTCGTGAGTGAGGGAGAGACATGTGCTTCCATCTGTGAGTGAGGGCGACATGTGCTTCGTTTCATGAGTGAGGGAGAGACGTATGTCCCCTTCGTGAGTGAGGGAGAGACGTGCTTCGTTTCATGAGTGAGGGAGTGACATGTGTTCCCTTTGTGAGTGAGGGAGACAC
The DNA here is from genome assembly GCF_042767895.1 of Penaeus vannamei. Classification (NCBI taxonomy): domain Eukaryota; kingdom Metazoa; phylum Arthropoda; class Malacostraca; order Decapoda; family Penaeidae; genus Penaeus; species Penaeus vannamei. The sequence continues at coordinate 28,369,135 of NC_091581.1, forward strand.
ATGTGCTTCGTTTCATGAGTGAGGGAGAGACGCATGTCCCCTTCGTGAGTGAGGGAGAGACATGTGCTTCCATCTATGAGTGAGGGCGACATGTGCTTCGTTTCATGAGTGAGGGAGAGACATGTGTTCCCTTTGTGAGTGAGGGGGAGACATGTGTATTACTTCCATGAATAAAGGAATGGTATGTATGTTTCTTTCATGAGGGAGAGACATGTGCTTCCTTTCATGAGTGAAATGAGTGAAACGCGCGGGCTGGGCACACCTTTCTATAATCGTGATGATATTCATAACATTGACAGCCATCACCGCTACGATTCATGATAATAATTCTCATAAACAACAAACAATAACATTAGGAAGAACACCATTAAAAATAAATAGATAAAGAAAGATTCAAATAACTCGGGGAATAAAACGTAAACAAGGAAAAGCCAAGGAAACAACTACAGCAAAAAACACGAGAGAGAGAGAGACACGAAGATCAAGACACAAAGGCGAGAATCTAACACTTCTCCTTTGCAAGAATAAACAATCCGAACTTTGCAAACCAAACCTGGCAGACCTTCGTGTTTTCTTCTATTTCTTCTTCTTCTTCTTTTTTCTTTCTCTTTTTCCAAGTTATGTACATGTAGGCCTATGTATATTCTTGTAATGATCGTATGAGTGTGTGTGTATTCGTGAATGTGTGTGTGTGAGAGAGAGTGTATTCGTATATGTGATGTATGTGTGTGCGTGTATGTATCTGTTTGTGTGTTTGTATGTATTAATGAATATGTGTGTATGTATGTATTTATGAATATGTGTGTATGTATGTATGTGTGTTGTAAGTATGTATGCATTCGTGTATGTATGCGTGTATATATGTGTGTATGTTGTGTGTGTGTGTGTGTACGTGTGTACGTGTGTACGTGTGTGTGTGTGTGTGTGTGTGTGTGTGTGTGTGTGTGTGTGTGTGTGTGTGTGTGTGTGTGTGTGTGTGTGTGTGTGTGTGTGTGCGTGCGCTTGCGTGTGTGTGTGTGTGTGTCTGTGTGTGAGCATACATATACCGTACGTAATAATATACATTTATCTGATAGTCATCGAGAAAAATAAATGCACATCTCCATCATCTTCCTTGCCTTTTCTTCGTCTTCATCGCCAACAGTTCTTCAGATTCTCCCTCTTCCTCCCTTTCTATCTCTCCTCCAAGAAAATAGCGTCTTAAAACCTCGCTATCTTACCCCCTCTCTCTCTCCTACGCCTCTCTCTCCTACCCTCACTCATTCACTCACCTCTCTCTCTCTCTTTTTCTTTCGCTCTCTCTCTCTCTCTTTTCCACTCCCTCCCCCCTTTCTTTCTCCCTGTCTATCTTCCTTGTCTTCCCCCCCCTATCTCTCTCTCTCTCTCTCTCTCTCTCTCTCTCTCCTCTCCCTCTTTTCCCCTCCCCCTCTCTCTCTCCCAGTCTATCCCTCCCGTTCTTCCCTCTCTCCCTGCCCTCCCCCTCCTCTCTCTCCCTGCTCCCCCCACCCCCTCTCCCTGCCCCCTCTCTCTCCCTTTGCCCTCCCCTCTCCCTTAGCCCCCTCTCTCTCTCTCCCCTGCCCCCTCCTCCCTTAACCCCCTCTCTCTCTCTCCCTGCCCCCCTCTCCCTTAAGCCCCCCTCTCCCTGCCCCCTCCACAGCCACAGTCGAGACTAATCCAATTACCTCACAGCATTCAGTTATTCCATCGTCTCTCGTGCTGGGAACTGGTTAACCCGAAGATGTAAATGTGTGCGTCTTCGTGTAGGTTTGTGTCTGCGTGTGTGTGTTTATACGGGTGTACATGTGTGTGTGTGTGTGTGTGTGTTTCGGTGACGTAGGAAGGTGAATAAATATGTTCGTGTCTGTGGGCGTGTGTGTGTTTACCTAGGTACACATGTGTTCGTCCGTAAGGTTTTGAGACGGGGGTGTACATCTCTCTCTCTCTCCCTCCCTCCCTCCATCCTTCTCTCTCTCTCCCTCCATCCCTCTCTCTCTCTCTCTCTCTCACTCCATCTCTCTCTCTCTCTCTCTCTCTCTCTCTCTCTCTCTCCCTCCCTTCCTCCCTCTCCCTCTCCCTCTCTCCCTTCCACTCTCTTTCTCTCTTTCTCTCTCCCTTCCTTTCTCTCTCTCTCTCTCTCTCAAACCCAGATGTCATGCACCGTCTTCAGTAAGCTCTCTCTCTCGCGTAGCAACGTATCCACACCGCCCCCTCCCGCGTTCCACCTGGCTCTCTTGATCCACCTTTTGTTCCTAGTTAATAGAGGGTCTCACCTTCGGATACGGAAGGAGAGGAGAGGAGGGAGAAGAGGAGAGAGAGATGGAGGCGATAGGCAGGAGGAGAGGAGAGGGAGGAGAATAGGAGAGAGAGATGGTGTTAGGTTGTGAAGGAGAGGAGAGGAGGGAGAAGAGGAGAGAGAGAGATGATAGGTTGTGAAGGTGATAGGCAGGAGGAGAGGAGAGGAAGGAGAAGAGGAGAGAGATGATAGGTTGTGAAGGAGGCGATGAGCGGAGGGAGAAGAGAAGAGAGAGAGAGAGATGAAAGGTTGTGAAGGTGATAGGCAGGAGGAGAGGAGAAGAATGGGAAGAGGAGAGAGAGAGGTGATAGGTTGTGAAGGAGGCGATAGGTAGAAGGAGGAGAGGAAGAAGAGGATAGAGAGAGAAGGTGATAGGTCGTGAAGGAGCCAAGAGACAGGAACGAAGACGAAGAGGGAGAAGATGGAAGTTGGGCAGAGGAAGGAGAGAAGAGGAAGAAGATGATAAGTAGGGGAGGAGATGGAGCGAAGATAAGTTGGAGGGTGGAGAGGAGAGAGAAAAGAAATAACGATAGGTAGGGAAGGAGACGGAGATGACGATGGAAGGTGGGGAGAGGAAGAAGAGATGAGAGAGAAAGCGATAGGTAGGAAAGGAGATGTAGGAGGAAGATGAAAGATGGATATGGATAGATGGCGAAAAGTAGATGAAGACATAGACGAGACAATGGAATTTCTCTCTCTCTCTCTCCAGATGATAAAAGGTGGGAAATAAGAAGAGATAGAGAAAGGAGATGGAATGAAGAGGAATAAAGCTTAGAAACGAAGATGCAGTACACTCAATTTTTTAGATTCATTAATAGATATAATTCGGTGCACAATTTGAATAGACAAATTAGTATTGATATTTATGTAATGGATATTTGTGCTCGTAGTAGATAGGTTTGGATGTGAAGGATGTATTGTAGAAAAGTAATCGTTTTAGAGAACAATAGAATAAGTTTGGTTGTACGAAGTTAGCAGGGAGTGGAAATTCGTAGTTTAACATGTTGCTAAATGTGAAAGTAGAATAGTTCCCCGCAGACAGGAAGTAAACACACACATACAAAGTTACAGACACGCACACAT
>NC_091581.1:28377510-28380010 GCF_042767895.1 Penaeus vannamei
CGCATGCACTCGTACACGTATGTGCCGGCGTATCCTCATCCGTACAAAACCCGAGAGCAGAAATATCCGGCGACAAAGTAGGCGAGAGAACATAAAGAAAATGTACATCCTCTCCACCTTATTTTCGCCGAGAGAGGCTGAGATGGAAGGCATAATCTTATAGCCTGGGGACACCTCCTCCTCCTCCTCCTGCTCCTGCTCCTTCGCGCCTCCCCTCTGCCTCTTTCTCGCCTCCCCTCTGCCTCTTTCGCGCCTCCCCTCTGCCTCTTTCTCGCCTCCCCTCTGCCTCTTTCGCGCCTCCCTTCTGCCTCTGTCTCGCCTCCCTTCTGCCTCTTTCTCGCCTCCTCCGGGTTCTCCTCTGCCTCCGTTCTGCGTCTTCTTTCCTCTTTTTTTTTTTTATTTCTATTGTTGGTGTCTTTTTGGCTGTCTCTTGTTTATTCACTTGTTTTTTTTTCTCTTCTTTGTTTGTCTTTCTGTCTATAACTGTTTACATAATTTTTTTTTCTGTTATATATCTGTCTCTTCCTCTTTCTCTCCCCCCCCCCCACTCTCTCTCTTTCTCTCTCCTCCCTCCCCCCCTTTCTCTATCTCTCATTCTCCATTTCTCATCCTCTCTCTCTCTCTCTCTCTCTCTCTCTCTCTTTCTCTTGCTATCTTTCTCTTTCTTCCCCTCCCCTTTCCCTTGGGTATCGCGTCCAAGATGCTGGCTATGTTAAGGTGTTACCTCCCCCCCCCCCCCGCCTCCCTGTCCCCTCCCCGCTATCGCCACACACTGGACGTTCTGAATCTAATACTAACATGAGATGGCTAGAAGGTATACTATCCTCTCGCTCTCTCCCTCCTCCCCCCCCTCTCTCTCTTTTTGTCTCTCTCTATCTCCCTCCTCCCCCCTCTCTCTTTTTCTCCTGCTCTTCTCTTCCCCTGTCTTCCTCACCTTCTCTCTCTCTCTCTCCCCCCCTCTCTCCTTTTGTCTCTCTCTCTCTCCCCCCCCCCTCTCTCTTTTTATCTCTCTCTCTCTCTCTTTCTCCTGTTCTTCCCTTCCCTCCCTCCCTTCCCTTTCTGTACTCCTCACCTTCTCTCCCCCCCCCCCCTCTCTCTTTTTGTCTCTCTCTCTCTTTCTCCTGCTCTTCCCTTCCCTTCCCTCCCTTCCTTTTCTGTCTTCCTCACCTTCTCTCTCTTGGTTCCTCCCCTCCCCTTTCCCCTTCCCTTCTCCTCCCCTCGACCTTGCCACAGAAATAGGGAAAATGATTGAGAAACGGGAGAGGGGGAATCCGTGCTAAAAGAGGAGACAGATAAGAGCTGATAACAAATAGAGAATACAAGCGATGGAGAGCTTGGGAATATCAGGATGAAAAAGAGCAGTGAATGAATGGATGAATGAATGAAGTGATAAACCAAGGAATAAGTGAACAGACGAATTAAAATGGAATGGAATGATACGTGAACAACTTAGGAGTGATCAAAAAGTAATTAAGTGAAATAAATGATAAATAAGTGAGAAAAAAATTATAAGCTTAAAAATGCAAAAAATGGAAATGTAAAAAAATAAATAAATAAATAAAAGAATGAAATCCCAGAGAAGGAAAAAATGGAGATGACGGATAAATAGTAAGATGGAGATAATATAAGGGAATAGAAGAAAATTGAAAAAAAAAGAAAAACAACGAAGATACGACAAACTAAGGAGATTATTAAAAAATTATACGAAAAATAAAAAATGAAAGAAGGGAATAAAGAGCAGTTAGAAACATAGTCAGGAGATGGGGGGTGGGGGTGGAGAGGAAAGCGTAGGAGGAGAGGGAAGGGAAAGAATTGAGGGAAGGGGAAAAGGGAACACGGAAAAAGAGGGAGAAGGGAGTGGGTAGAGCAGGAAAGAGAAGGAGGGGAGGGAAAAAACGGACAGAGAGAGAGAGAGAGAGAGAGAGAGAGAGAGAGGGGGGGGAGGAGAAGAAGGAAGAGGAGGAGGGAGATAAAGAAGGAAGGGAGGGAAAGAAGGAGAGAGAGAGTGAAAGGGGAAAGGTGAAGAGAGGAGAGGAGCGTAGGCAAATGATGAAGGGGGAATAGAGGAAGAAGAGAAGGGAGAGAGGGGAGGGGAGGAGAGGGGAAGGGGGAGAGGGGAGGGGAGGAAGGGGGAAGTGGGGAGAGGGGAGGGGAGAGGGGAAGTGGGGAGAGGGGAGGGGAGGAAGGGGGAAGTGGGGATGGGGGTGGGGGGGTAGTGTTCTTTTATGAACCATAACTGCGCCAGTAACACACACCTTCGCAGCCCTTGAGGATGTATAAGTCAAAGTTTAGGACTTGATGTCGAGGACATATTTTTTCTTTTACCAGCTTTTTTCCCTATTTTTCCACTTTTCATTTGGGATTTTTAGTCTTTATTATTATTTTGTTGTTGTTGTTGTTGTCTCTTTGGTTTGGTTCCTTTGACTCTCTGTCTTATTTGTGTCTGTTTTTTTCTTCTTCTCTCTCTCTCTCTTGCTCATTTTCTCTCTCTCTTTCCCAT
>NC_091581.1:28387510-28392510 GCF_042767895.1 Penaeus vannamei
CTCTAAATATATATATATATATATATATATATATATATATATATATATATATATATATATATATATATATATATATCTGTTTGTGTGTACATATCTACACACACACACACATATATATATATGTATGTACGTATCAGCTTACCATCTGTTACCACTCACTGAGATTCATTGAGTCTCGCCCTCCACCCCATCCAAAGTGGGCAGATGCAGTATTTTGCCATTTTCTTTGATGGAGTGCATATTGGTTTGGATACGTGTATGCGTTTATCTATATGTAAGCATATATGTATGTGCATATGTGTATCCATATAAACATACATAAATACACACACACATACACGCGCGCACACACACACAGACATATATGTTTTCATAGAAATAACATGTTCGTATATGTGTATTTTTATCCTTCTATCTATCTGCATGTATTTTATATATATAACCTGACATTTAGAATATCTCTATGATGAGAAGGTAATGTCTCTTCACCCGATGATGCTACTCAGTTCTGAAATCCGACTAATTTGGTTAGAGAGATACAAAGACATGAACAAAGACAGAAGGGAAAACCTACTGAAATATATGTCAAAAAATAAAATGACATTCGCAACATAATATATTCCATGTAGGTCTAATGATTTGCTTTGTAATGGAGAACGATATTCAATTTTATAGACGCAGAAAATATTGGATATGAATAGTGAACAAAACCAATTAATATTCAAGCCCACTTCGCAGATAGACAAAAAGAATGGTGGCAATTATCAAATAATTAAACAAGAACAAGTGTTATCAGTAGTGAAAGAAAACATACACGACCTATAACACATACTCCCATGTGGTCTAGTGGCTAGGATACCTGGCTTTCACCCAGGAGGCCCGGGTTCGATTCCCGGCATGGGAAGAATTTTGAAGATTCCCGTCTTATTCCGAGATCGGCTTTGAGTACATCATATTAAAGCGATGTTTAAACGCTCTTGATATTTTAGTTTCTTTTAACGAGTTCAGAGTGAATCTATGTCACCACACACAAACACATAGGTATTCACATAAAATCTGTCACTACACACAAACACATAGGTATTCACATAAAATCTATGTCACCACACACAAACACATAGGTATTCACATAAAATCTATGTCACCACACACAAACACATAGGTATTCACATAAAATCTATGTCACCACACACAAACACATAGGTATTCACATAAAATCTATGTCACCACACACAAACACATAGGTATTCACATAAAATCTGTCACCACACACAAACACATAGGTATTCACATAAAATCTATGTCACCACACACAAACACATAAGTATTCACATATACCTAACATACACAGACATCAACGCACACATACGCACGTGTCTCTCGACCAGTACAATATAAGAACACTTTGATCGGCATTACCATAACACATCCTTCACATTACCGAGGCATATGTATGAAACATATATGGAAACTGCATTTTTTCTTTTGTGAATGCATTTACATGAAGAGTTGATCTAACCGTATATATTCCAGCGTTCCGAGCCATTTGCTATCTATTTCCATCGGCGATTCAAAGTGCAATAGACACCTAATTGCTCAGAAAACCCAGTGAATACTTTCGTTTGTCTATAACTTTACTGGGAGGGAAAAAATGCTGCTACACTTTTCATAGATTTTGCAGGCATTCAACCACGCAACTTTCAGTTATTTCAATAATAATAAAAAAAAATCCATGGCACAATTTGCACATTTCAGTTAATATTACAGAGAAAATATACGGGGATCCATGGTGTATTATTCTCTCATAACTTTATAGCGTTTTTGGTACAGATACTATTAATATCGATGCTACGGTACGCCAATGTAACATTTATTACACGTCAACTGTCAGACTGCGAACAACTTTGGCCAATCCTAATATATTCTGTAGTTTACTACGCAACATTTGGTGTCTATGGTGAACTACGGTTAGCACAGTCGAAATACTGAATTATACCTTCGAATTGCTTTTAAACCTAACTGAAATATGCACGATACTCTAGAAAAAAAAAACGAAACGCGTTATTTGTAAAGGAAACTACAATGCTTTAGGAAAAAAACGAAACACGTTAATTGTAAAGGGAACTACGGGTTGGCAGTCACAAAGTGTATAAGTCCTGTGACAGGCTTCATAAAGTAACCGACGCAAACATCTATCTCAAACTATGAATATGTCATTAGGATTAATATTTTGAGGAATTGTTAAGCCGACGGACACCAAGGACTTCAAACTCGAAGTCGACGACTCCTTAGTTGAAGGAAATCGTAATGGAAATTGAAAAGGAGCTAGGACTTTGAGTGAAAGGAAGAGAAGGAAAAAAGGTCAAACATATTAATTTCCTTCGAATTCAAAACCAAAGAGTATATATATATAAACATACACATACACACATGTACGTATATGTATATCTTATATGTGTATATGTATATACGTAATATACATATATATGTGTGTGTGTGTGTGTACGTATGTGTGTGTGTGTGTGTGTGTGTGTACGTATGTGTGTGTGTGTGTGTGTGTGTGTACGTATGTGTGTGTGTTTCTACGCCCTATGTGTGCGTATTAGCAGAAGAAAAGGAACGCCTACAACACAGACTATTCACTCTCGAAAAATCGCTATGAAAGCAACATTTCTCCCGTCAATAGCGCATCCATAGAACAGCTAATAGTTAAGTCATCTAACTGCGTCACTAAAGCATATTTAATTATCTCTTTATCCTCGATTGAAGCATAATAGATACCTAGCTATTCAGAAACCTTACGGATATTTTCAATCATTCAGCCATTTTGAAATTTGTTGGAAAGCTCAATTATGTTGCTGCATCAGTACTGAATTCGCAGATTTTGAACCGGCAGAGTTATTGAAAAAAAAGAGAAAAAATCCCTTATAATACTGATTGCAAAAATTCTCGACTAATAAAAATCTGTTGCATATCTCTCCGCTAATAAAAATCTGCAACAAACGGGCATCAAAATCCGTGGAATGAGTTGCAGAGAGGAGATTAAACGGAAGTGAATATCACTGATCAGAGGCGTCGTTTTGGCTTTTTCTTGCGGGGGGGGGGGGAGATTGGCGAGCGAAGGGACCCAATCCGTTTTGGGGGCGTTGCGATTTTTTTCATATTTTTATGAATCTTTATTATTGCTATTATTATTATTATCATCATTACTGTCATTATTATCATTTTTGTTGTTTTTATTATTATTATCATTGTTATTATCATTACTATCATTGTTATTATTATCATTATCATTATCATTATCTTTATCATTATTATTATTATAATTATTATTTTCAACATCATCATTATCATTATCATTATTATCATTACTATTATCATTGTCATTATTATTGATAAGTAAGCTATTCTAGGAGGTGGGGGAGGGAGGGGCAAGCCAAACCAAGAGGATGGGGGGGGGCATCAGAGTTGGAGGGGGCAATTACCAAATGACGCCCCTTTCACTGATTTAGATTCGATAAAAGAACGTTAATTGAGTGCAGTTTATTGAGGCTATATGACCAGAGGCAATTAACAGCGTAATCTACCTAGGAGCTTCGGTAGCAAAGAGGAAGTCGTGTGAGTATTTGCAATGTATTATGCACGATATACGGATAAATATTGATATTTTTTTCGAAAGATATGAATGCAGGAGGAGGTTGAATAAATCTTGATAATTTTATCTAAAGAGAGGAGTATTGGAAGGTTTAGAACCGTTGTGAGCATGAACCACGATAGCTTTTGTTCAGAGTCTACCAAAATGTGTAGTGGAGAAAATAACTTAGACGAAATATGACGAAAGGTGACTACTGCAATAACAAAAAGGGAAAATTGAAACATGAACATGAAATATGAGCGTCAATGTTGATCTGGGATAGAGAAAATAACGTTTATTCTCATGTATAATAGTTCTCTACATGTGTCAAAGCCCAAACATTTCAAATGAAACCTATTCATTTTTCTTTTGTAACGAATAGAGAGTAAAAAGAAATAGTAAACATTGTCCACATTTTTCAGCATCTTTATTATGTTGTTGAAACTCGAAAGAGATTCGACGATGCGTGTGATTTGTAATAAATAAGATAATAAATAAATAAAATGTAATGAATAACAAATGATAACAAATAAAACACATATGGTAGTCTGTGCTCTATAGTGCAATCCTCATAACCTTCGAAAATTTTCATCACTGGCAGTAGAAAGTCAAGAAATGGCAATACTTATCTATATATCTTGCATTGATATAATATTTGTTCATTTCCTCAGTAGCTATTCCCTAGAACATTCACTCTCCTTTTGTGGACGGTCCATATTTTATATAAAGATACGGGATATTCCACGGTTATACAAGCTACTTACTTCCCCAATCTACTCTCTGATAACGTCTATTACAGCATAGTTTATATTTCCCACAAAGCATTGACAAATTGAAAATGTCTCCAACTTCAGTAGTATACAATACACTGACCTATTTTCACCATTCCTCTTAAAGAGTTTACTGACAAAAATTACTTATCATCATACTCCACTCTTAATAGGCCTGATTGTGATCTGTAAATACAAGGTACACGAACTGAAGAGCTTCATAGCCACGAAAGAGCGGGGGGGGGGGGTATAAGCAAGTGCGTTGCTAGTGGGGGAGGGGGAGGGGGGCAGGGGGTGTCTTTACGCGTTCTCATTCTCAACTTTAAAAAGTTCTCTGTAAATTTGGAAATGCAACCCCACACCATTTTTTGGGTGAATAGAATAATATTCCAATAGCTTTCGCCGTGTTTCGAACGAATCTAGCACTCATTTCCTTCGCAAACGAAGCATAACTACGTTATCGGTCTCGATAGCTGGGGAAGGCATGATAGGCCTACATATCAGGAGATTTCGAGAAATATCGATATATTACTAAGCATAGTATATTAACACATTTCCGGGTTTAAGGGGGCTTCGTGCCCTTAAACCCTCTTTCA
>NC_091581.1:28420010-28425010 GCF_042767895.1 Penaeus vannamei
GCTGGATGGTACGAATTGGCCATAAATCATGAAGAAAGACATAAGATTGAATTCATTCTAATCACGGGCAAGATAGTGATAAATGAGCATCGCTTAATATGAAAATATTATTATTTTTTTATTATTATTATCAAAATATTATTATTATCATTTTATTATTTTATTATTATTAAAATTTTATTATTTTATTAAAATATTATTATTATTAAAAAAAAATATTATTTAAAATATTAAAATTTAAAATAACAATTTTAAAAGCACTATCTTGCTCCTTGTCCTGTGGATTTATGAGCGGACTGAGATCTTCGTAAGGTGAACTAAAACAAAATATCAAAAGGGTATTTTTCTCAAGTTTAAGTGAATTATGAATGTATAAGAACGTTTAGAAATGAAATTAAAGGGGTAATGATACGAAAACATAAAAAAAAAGATTTAAAGAGGCAAAACAATCTGCCATAAATTGTAATAATAACTGTAGTAAATAAGATGCTAATCATAAGAAGGAAAAAGGAAAGAAAGAAAAAAAGAAAGAAAAAATAGAGAAGAAACAATAAGAAAGAAAGGAAAAGGGAAAGAAAAAGAAAACAAGCAAGCAAGCAAGAAAGAAAGAAACAAGAGAGAATGCGACGGTAGAAAAAAAAATCGAGGTCCGAGTGCCTGTGAATCCATCAGCGGAAAGAAAGAAAACAACAAAAAAAAGAAAAAAAAAAAGAAATAAAGAAAGAAAAAAACAAAAGAAAAAGAAAACAAGCAAGCAAGAAAGAAAGAAACAAGAGAGAAGGCGACGGTAGAAAAAAAATCGAGGTCCGAGTCCCTGTGAATCCATCCGCGGAAAGAAAGAAAGAAAACGAAAGAAAACAAGAAAAAACAGAAAACAAATAAGAAAGAAAGAAAGAAAAAAACAGAAAACAAATAAGAAAGAAAACAAGAAAAAAACAGAAAACAAATAAGAAAGAAAGAAAGAAAAAAACAAAAGAAAGAAAGAAAACAAGCAAGAAAGAAAGAAACAGGAGAGAAGGCGACGGTAGAACAATTTCTCGAGGTCCGAGTCCCTGTGAATCCATCCGCGGAAAGAAAGAAAGAAAACAAGAAAAAAACAGAAAACAAATAAGAAAGAAAGAAAGAAAAAACAAAAGAAAAAGAAAACAAGCAAGCAAGAAAGAAAGAAACAGGAGAGAAGGCGACGGTAGAACAATTTCTCGAGGTCCGAGTCCCTGTGAATTCATCCGCGGAAAGAAAGAAAAATGAAAGAAAGAAGAAAAAAAAACAGAAAACAAATAAGAAAGAAAGAAATACAACAAATGAAAGAAAACGAGCAAGCAAGAAAGAAAGAAACAGGAGAGAAGGCGACGGTAGAGCAATTTCTCGAGGTCCGAGTCCCTGTGAATTCATCCGCGGAAAGAAAGACAAAAAACGAAAGAAAACAAGAAAAAAAACAGAAAACAAATAAGAAACAAAGAAAGAAAAAACAAAAGAAAAAGAAAGCAAGCAAGCAAGCAAGAAAGAAACAGGAGAGAAGGCGACGGTGGAACAATTTCTCGAGGTCCGAGTCCCTGTGAATCCATCAGCGGCGACAGCGATGGTGTCTGAAACATAGAAAGAAAGCAAGACAAAATAAAAAATAAACAAGAAAGAAAGAAAGCAAGAAAAAAAGCAAGCAAGCAAACAAGAAAGAAAGAAACAGGAGAGAAGGCGACGGTAGAAAAAAAAATTCGAGGTCCGAGTCCCTGTGAATCCATCAGCGGAAAGAAAGAAAAATGAAAGAAAGAAAACAAGAAAAAAACAGAAAACAAACAAGAAAGAAAGAAAGAAATACAACAAATGAAAGGAAACAAGCAAGCAAGAAAGAAAGAAACAAGAGAGAAGGCGACGGTAGAAAAAAAATCGAGGTCCGAGTCCCTGTGAATCCATCCGCGGAAAGAAAGAAAAATGAAAGAAAGAAAACAAGAAAAAAACAGAAAACAAACAAGAAAGAAAGAAAGAAATACAACAAATGAAAGGAAACAAGCAAGCAAGAAAGAAAGAAACAAGAGAGAAGGCGACGGTAGAAAAAAAATCGAGGTCCGAGTCCCTGTGAATCCATCCGCGGAAAGAAAGACAAATGAAAGAAAGAAAACAAGAAAAACAGAAAACACATAAGAAAGAAATAAAGAAAAAAACAAAAGAAAAAGAAAACAAGCAAGCAAGAAAGAAAGAAACAAGAGAGAAGGCGACGGTAGAAAAAAAATTCGAGGTCCGAGTCCCTGTGAATCCATCAGCGGCGAAAGCGATGGTGTCTGAAAGAAAGAAAAATGAAAGAAAGAAAACAAGAAAACACAAGAAAAACAGAAAACAAATAAGAAAGAAAGAAAGAAAAAACAAAAGAAAAAGAAAACAAGCAAGCAAGAAAGAAAGAAACAGGAGAGAAGGCGACGGTAGAACAATTCTTCGAGGTCCGAGTCCCTGTGAATCCATCCGCGGAAAGAAAGACAAATGAAAGAAAGAAAAGAAGAAAAAACAGAAAACAAACAAGAAAGAAAGAAAGAAAAAAACAAAAGAAAAAGAAAACAAGCAAGCAAGAAAGAAAGAAACAGGAGAGAAGGCGACGGTAGAAAAAAAAATCGAGGTCCGAGTCCCTGTGAATCCATCCGCGGAAAGAAAGAAAACAAGAAAAAACAGAAAACAAATAAGAAAGAAAGAAAGAAATACAACAAATGAAACAAAACAAACAAGCAAGAAAGAAAGAAACAGGAGAGAAGGCGACGGTGGAACAATTTCTCGAGGTCCGAGTCCCTGTGAATCCATCAGCGGCGACAGCGATGGTGTCTGAAACATAGAAAGAAAGCAAGACAAAATAAAAAATAAACAAGAAAGAAAGAAAGCAAGAAAAAAAGCAAGCAAGCAAACAAGAAAGAAAGAAACAGGAGAGAAGGCGACGGTAGAAAAAAAAATTCGAGGTCCGAGGCCCTGTGAATCCATCAGCGGAAAGAAAGAAAAATGAAAGAAAGAAAACAAGAAAAAAACAGAAAACAAACAAGAAAGAAAGAAAGAAATACAACAAATGAAAGGAAACAAGCAAGCAAGAAAGGAAGAAACAAGAGAGAATGCGACGGTAGAAAAAAAATCGAGATCCGAGTCCCTGTGAATCCATCAGCGGAAAGAAAGAAAAATGAAAGAAAGAAAACAAGAAAAAACAGAAAACAAATAAGAAAGAAAGAAAGAAAAAAACAAAAGAAAGAAAGAAAACAAGCAAGCAAGCGAGAAAGAAAACAGGAGAGAAGGCGACGGTAGAAAAAAAAATCGAGGTCCGAGTCCCTGTGAATCCATTCGCGGAAAGAAAGAAAACTGAAAGAAAGAAAACAAGAAAAAAACAGAAAACAAATAAGAAAGAAAGAAAGAAAAAACAAAAGAAAAAGAAAACAAGTAAGCAAGAAAGAAAAAAAACAGGAGAGAAGGCGACGGTAGAACAATGTTTCGAGGTCCGAGTCCCTGTGAATCCATCAGCGGAAAGAAAGAAAAATGAAAGAAAGAAAACAAGAAAAAACAGAAAACAAATAAGAAAGAAAGAAAGAAAAAAACAAAAGAAGAAGAAAACAAGCAAGCAAGAAAGGAAGAAACGAGAGAGAAGGCGAAGGTAGAACAATTTCTCGAGGTCCGAGTCCCTGTGAATCCATCCGCGGAAAGAAAGAAAAATGAAAGAAAGAAAACAAGAAAAAGCAGAAAACAAATAAGAAAGAAAGAAAGAAAAAACAAAAAAAAGAAAGAAAACAAGCAAGCAAGCAAGAAAGAAACAGGAGAGAAGGCGACGGTAGAAAAAAAAATCGAGGTCCGAGTCCCTGTGAATCCATCCGCGGAAAGAAAGAAAACAAGAAAAAACAGAAAACAAATAAGAAAGAAAGAAAGAAATACAACAAATGAAACAAAACAAACAAGCAAGAAAGAAAGAAACAGGAGAGAAGGCGACGGTGGAACAATTTCTCGAGGTCCGAGTCCCTGTGAATCCATCAGCGGCGACAGCGATGGTGTCTGAAACATAGAAAGAAAGCAAGACAAAATAAAAAATAAACAAGAAAGAAAGAAAGCAAGAAAAAAAGCAAGCAAGCAAACAAGAAAGAAAGAAACAGGAGAGAAGGCGACGGTAGAAAAAAAAATTCGAGGTCCGAGTCCCTGTGAATCCATCAGCGGAAAGAAAGAAAAATGAAAGAAAGAAAACAAGAAAAAAACAGGAAACAAACAAGAAAGAAAGAAAGAAATACAACAAATGAAAGGAAACAAGCAAGCAAGAAAGGAAGAAACAAGAGAGAAGGCGACGGTAGAAAAAAAAATCGAGGTCCGAGTCCCTGTGAATCCATCAGCGGAAAGAAAGAAAGAAAACGAAAGAAAAAAACAGAAAACAAATAAGAAAGAAAGAAAAAAACAAAAGAAAAAGAAAACAAGCAAGCAAGAAAGAAAGAAGCAAGAGAGAAGGCGACGGTAGAAAAAAAAATTCGAGGTCCGAGTCCCTGTGAATCCATCCGCGGAAAGAAAGAAAAATGAAAGAAAGAAAACAAGAAAAAACAGAAAACAAATAAGAAAGAAAGAAATACAACAAATGAAAGAAAACAAGCAAGCAAGAAAGAAAGAAACAGGAGAGAAGGCGACGGTGGAACAATTTCTCGAGGTCCGAGTCCCTGTGAATCCATCAGCGGCGACAGCGATGGTGTCTGAAACATAGAAAGAAAGCAAGACAAAATAAAAAATAAACAAGAAAGAAAGAAAGCAAGAAAAAAAGCAAGCAAGCAAACAAGAAAGAAAGAAACAGGAGAGAAGGCGACGGTAGAACAATTTTTCGAGGTCCGAGTCCCTGTGAATCCATCAGCGGCGACAGCGATGGTGTCTCGCTTGACGGCCTTACAATACAGCTGAGTTATGGAGGCTCCTGGCACGGGCGGAGGGGGGCGGGGGGGGGGGAAGCGGGAGGAGGGGGGAGATTCGTACGCTCTTTATCTCGCGTGTGGACGGATGGTTGAGGGGTGGTGGGG
>NC_091581.1:28430010-28432510 GCF_042767895.1 Penaeus vannamei
TCCCTTCCCTACTTCCCTCCCCCCATCCCTTCCCTCGCCATGGGCTTTCCCCTCCCTCCCCTCTACCCCCTCATACCTTCCCTCCCCCCATCCCCATCCCTCACCCTCCCTGTCCCTGTCCCCTCTCCTTCCCTCCTTCCTTACGCCCCATCCCATCCCCTTGCCTCCCCTTCCCTCTCCTCTCCTCTCCCTTCTCCTCACCTCTCCCATCTCTGCCTCTCTCCCATCCCCTTGCCTCCTCTTCCCTCTCCTCACTCTCTCCTCCCCCCATCCTATCCTCTTCCCTCTCCTCACCTCTCACTCTCCCCCCTCCCCCACCCCCTCCTCTCCCGTCCCGTGCATGACACTTCTGGGAAATGATACATGCTTAAGCGAAGGTTAAATGGGATTTTTTTTTTTCTTTTTTTCTTGGGGGGGGGGGGGGGCGGTTGGCAGAGGGGAGGAGGTCATGGGCAATGGGGGAGGGGGGTGGAGTAGGGGTAGGGGGTGTTTTAATGATTTTAGTATGTGAATGTCTGACTCTTCGATGTAGGCACATGTGCACACGTGAGTATACATACATTATATAGATAGATAGATAGATAGATAGGTAGATAGATAGATTGATGGATAGATAGATAGATAGATAGATAGATATACAGATAGATAGATAGATAGATATACAGATATATTTAGATATAGATATATATATATATATATATATATATATATATATATATATATATATATATATATATATATATATATATATGTATGTATGTATGTATGTATGTATGTATATATATATATATATATATATATATATATATATATATATATATATATATATATATATATGTATGTATGTATATGTATATATATATATATATATATATATATATATATGTATATATATATAGAGAGAGAGAGAGAGAGAGAGAGAGAGAGAGAGTGAGAGAGAGAGAGAGTGAGAGAGAGAGAGAGAGAGAGAGAGATAAAGATAAAGATAGATAGGTAAATAGACAAAAGAATAAGCAGATGCAGACAAACAGAAAAAGAATAATGATAATAAAACTACCATTAAGTTCGTATGTCACCAAAACTCAATCTCATTTGCCAACGCCAGTGACAATCAACAATTCACACAGATATATGCAAGTGCATGTACAAAAAATACACAACATGCTTATCATATGATGCTATCGTAAAAAAAAAGTGAAGAAGAAGAAGAAGAAAATAAAACATAATGGCTTTTCTATTTCCTAGATTGTTGCATGACACGAAACATAAATATCAGGACAATACTGCATATCTATTCCCATGTTTACTAAACTTAATATAATTGAGGGATTGCATGTCTCTCCCGGACGAGAGGAATCGCTGAAAGTTTGCATTTTTGGTTTGGAATTAAGAGAGAGAGGGAGAAGGAGATAAAAGGGGGAGAAAGAGAGAATGAGGGAGAGGGAGGGAAAGGGTGGGAGATAGAGATTGAGGTGGGGAAAGAGAAAGAGAGGGATGAGAGAGAGAAAAAGAACGAGAGAGCTAGATAGACATATACAGAGATAGATAGAAAGAGAGAGGAGAGAGAGAGAGAGATAGATCGATCGAAATACAGATATATATACATACATATATAATAAATAGATAGATTGAGGGAGAGAGTGAGTGAGTGGTGATAGAGAGAGAGAGATAGATAGATAGATAGATAGATAGATAGATAGATAGATAGAGAGAGAGAGAGAGAAACTCAGTATCAAGTGAGACTACAGGATGACAGCTGCGTGGTGGTGATGGGCACCTAAAATCCCCTTAAATCACCTTATTCGGCAAGGTAGTCAGACTCAAAGCCCAAGTTAAGGAGAGCAGAGGGTCCTGTCAAGTTTAAGACATCGAAGATTTTCTCTTCAGTTTTCGAAACACTAACCTTTGGTATTTCTACAACATGAGGTCGTATTGGAAACCCCAATTTCTCCTGTACTGTAACTACCCAGTACTTCGGATACCTTCTACAAAAAAAAAAAAAAAAAAAAAAAAAAAAATCATAGGTATATGAAATTAATGTAAATGAGCTTGCATATCAAAGACATCAACAACAACAACAACAAAATAGGTCAAGAAAAAAAGACAGAAATCATAGGCATATAAAATTAAAGTAAATGAGCGTGCATATCAAAGAGAATAACAACAACAACAACAAAATAGGTCAGTGGGAGCAAAACGATAAGAGTGAAGATCTAAATTCTTCACAGCGAAGGAAGATTGCTAAGTTGATGGTAAGATTTGATAAGACTTCCGGTTCTTCGTGCGTGCAGAGAGGAAGGAGCTAGGTCACAGGAAGCCCTCAGGTCACAGGGGACGAGCACCACACTGCATAAGAACAGCGATGCATAAGTAGGGATGATAAGCTGCATATTATATATATATATATATATATATATATATATATATATATATATATATATATATATATAGAGAGAGAGAGAGAGAGAGAGAGAGAGAGAGAGAGAGAGAGAGGAAATGC
>NC_091581.1:28440010-28442510 GCF_042767895.1 Penaeus vannamei
TTTTAGTTTATCGGGTTCTTCTTCTTTATGTTTTTTTCCTCCTGTGTTTTGTCTATTTTTCGTTTTCTGTTTTTTTTTTTTTTTTTTTTTTTTTTTTTTCGGTTTATCGGGTTCTTCTTCTCCCTCTTCTTTTTGTATGATTTTTTTGTTTTATTTTCTGATTGGTTATGGTTATAATCATAATGACAGTGATTTAATATGTTTGGAGTATTTAGTGTACAGATGATGGGAAGAATGGAAATGATGGTGCAGGTTGATGAGAATGATGATAAAGATGATGTTAATGATCACAATGATAATGATAATGGTGATTTTGAAAATGATAATGATGATGATAATAATGATAATGACATTGGTAATGATAATAATCATAATGATAGGGGTAATAATGGTTATAATAACAGCAACAATAATTATAATACTGATAATAGAAATCGTAATGATAATAATAATAATAATAATAATAATGATGATAATAATATTGATGATAATAATAATGGTAACAACGCCAATAATAAGTATGCTACTACTAACAAAAATAATGATAGTAATAATGACAATGATAATAATATGAGTAATGATAATGACAATGATAATGATAATGATAATAGTAATAAAATTAATAATAGCAATGATGATAAGAATATTCATAGTAATAATTTTAGCAATAATAATAATAATGCTAACGATAATGATAATGATGACAGTGATAATAATAATGATAATGATACTAATGATATCATTAATGATAACAATGATAACAATAACAATGCTGATCATAGCAATGACAATAATAACGATGATAATGACAGGACTAACAATGCTGATACTGGTTGCACAAATCATAGATAACCAGTAATTAGGGTAACGTCTTTCGCAGTAATAAGTAATCCTCTTCCATAATTACATGATTTCTGGTAAGTGATCAAGAGCCATTAGTGGTTTGGCCGAGAGGGAATCCAAGCCTCTTAGCGTCCATTAGCGAAGGTTTTGATCCTGCTTCGATGAGGGGTCGTGTTTTGTGTGTGTGTGTGTGTGGGAGGTGGGGGGATGGGGGGAGGGGGGAAGGGGGGGGAGGGGGTTGATGCGTGTATGTGTGTGTGTGTGTAGAGGGGGGGGAGGGAGGGTTACGTGTGTTTGTTAGGGGGAGCTGGGGATACGTGTGTGTGTGTTTGTGTGTGTGTGTGTGTGTGTTTGTGTCTGTGTGATACAGTGTGTGGGAGGGGGTATGGATGTGTGTGTGTGTGTGTATAGGTGTGTGTGTATGTGTAGGTGTGTGTGTGTGTGTAGGTGTGTGTGTAGGTGTGTGTGTGTGTGTGTGTGTAGGTATGTGTGTGTGTCTGTCTGTGTGCGTGCGTGCGTGTATGTGAAGGAAGATGTTTGTGTGTGTGTATGTGTATGTGTGTGTACATTTGTGTACGTATGTATGTGCGTGCGTACGTGCGTTGACACATACGTTTATTCGTCTTCACGTACAGCACAGACAGAAACAGAGAGAAACAGACTCTGAAGCCAAGACAAGACACTCCAAAGTGACTGAACACCGACAACACCCACTCCCACAAACCCTCAAACTGCCTGACACAAAAGGACACTACCCCCCCCCCCCTCCTCCACCCCCCACCCCCTCAAGACATGTCATAAACAGGAACGCGATGACAAACAAGTGTACAGCGGCTTCGTTTCTCAGCGAAAGTTTCCATAAAGTGAAGGAATAACCCAAATCACACAAAGGGTATGATGGACTGAAGTAAATGTCGGAGAAGAAAATGGAAATAGGAGAGACAGGTTGATAGGTGTACAGTGAATGGTAGATAATTGATCAACGAACTAATTAAATGGCAGAGAAAGAGAAAGGAAATGGAAATAGGAAAGAGATGTTGATAGATGTACAGCGAATGGTAGATAATTGATAAACGGGCTAATGAAATGGCAGAGAAAGAGAGAGAAAATGGAAATAGGAAAGAAATGTTGATAGGTGTACAGTGAATGGTAGATAATTGATAAACGAACTAATGAAATGGCAGAGAAAGAGAGAGAAAATGGAAATAGGAAAGAGATGTTGATAGATGTCGTACAGTGAGTGGTAGATAATTGATAAACGGACTAATGAAATGGCAGAGAAAGAGAAAGAAAATGGAAATAGGAAAGAAATGTTGATAAATGTCGTACAGTGAATGGTAGATAATTGATAAACGAACTAATGAAATGGCAGAGAAAGAGAAAGAAAATGGAAATAGGAAAGAAAGGTTGATAAATGTCGTACAGTGAATGGTAGATAATTGATAAACGAACTAATGAAATGGCAGAGGAAGAGAAAGAAAATGGAAATAGGAAAGATATGTTGATAGATGTACAGTGAATGGTAGATAATTGATAAACGGACTAATGAAATGGCAGAGAAAGAGAAAGAAAATGGAAATAAGAAAGAAATGTTGATAGATGTACAGTGAATGGTAGATAACTGATAAACGGACTAATGAAATGGCAGAGGAAGAGA
>NC_091581.1:28457510-28462510 GCF_042767895.1 Penaeus vannamei
AAAAGGGGATGATGGAGGAATAATTCTTTTTCTCCCTCTTTCGTGATAAGAAAAGAAAAGAAAAGAAAAAAAAAAACGGGAGTAAAAGGGGGTGATGGAGGAATAATTCTTTATCTCCCTCTTTCGTGATGAGAAAAGAAAAGAAAAGAAAAAAAACGGGAGTAAAAGGGGATGATGGAGGAATAATTCTTTATCTCCCTCTTTCGTGATGAGAAAAGAAAAGAAAAGAAAAAAAACGGGAGTAAAAGGGGGTGATGGAGGAATAATTCTTTATCTCCCTCTTTCGTGATGAGAAAAGAAAAGAAAAGAAAAAAACGGGAGTAAAAGGGGGTGATGGAGGAATAATTCTTTATCTCCCTCTTTCGTGATGAGAAAAGAAAAGAAAAGAAAAAAACGGGAGTAAAAGGGGGTGATGGAGGAATAACTCTTTATCTCCCTCTTTCGTGATGAGAAAAGAAAAGAAAAGAAAAAAACGGGAGTAAAAGGGGGTGATGGAGGAATAATTCTTTATCTCCCTCTTTCGTGATGAGAAAAGAAAAGAAAAGAAAAAAACGGGAGTAAAAGGGGGTGATGGAGGAATAATTCTTTATCTCCCTCTTTCGTGATAAGAAAAGAAAAGAACAAAAACGGGATTAAAAGGGGGCGATGGAGGAATAACTC
This sequence comes from Penaeus vannamei, assembly GCF_042767895.1. Classification (NCBI taxonomy): domain Eukaryota; kingdom Metazoa; phylum Arthropoda; class Malacostraca; order Decapoda; family Penaeidae; genus Penaeus; species Penaeus vannamei. Next base: position 28,458,171 of record NC_091581.1, read on the forward strand.
TTTATCTCCCTCTTTCGTGATAAGAAAAGAAAAGAACAAAAACGGGAGTAAAAGGGGGTGATGGAGGAATAATTCTTTATCTCCCTCTTTCGTGATAAGAAAAGAAAAGAAAAGAAAAAAAAAACGGGAGTAAAAGGGGGTGATGGAGGAATAATTCTTTATCTCCCTCTTTCGTGATAAGAAAAGAAAAGAAAAAAACGGGAGTAAAAGGGGATGATGGAGGAATAACTCTTTATCTCCCTCTTTCGTGATGAGAAAAGAAAAGAAAAGAAAAAAAACGGGAGTAAAAGGGGGTGATGGAGGAATAATTCTTTATCTCCCTCTTTCGTGATAAGAAAAGAAAAGAAAAGAAAAAAACGGGAGTAAAAGGGGATGATGGAGGAATAACTCTTTATCTCCCTCTTTCGTGATGAGAAAAGAACAGAAAAGAACAAAAACGGGAGTAAAAGGGGGTGATGGAGGAATAATTCTTTATCTCCCTCTTTCGTGATAAGAAAAGAAAAGAAAAGAAAAAAACGGGAGTAAAAGGGGATGATGGAGGAATAATTCTTTATCTCCCTCTTTCGTGATGAGAAAAGAAAAGAAAAGAAAAAAAACGGGAGTAAAAGGGGGTGATGGAGGAATAACTCTTTATCTCCCTCTTTCGTGATAAGAAAAGAAAAGAAAAGAAAAAAACGGGAGTAAAAGGGGATGATGGAGGAATAACTCTTTATCTCCCTCTTTCGTGATAAGAAAAGAAAAGAAAAGAAAATGGGAGTAAAAGGGGGTGATGGAGGAATAATTCTTTATCTCCCTCTTTCGTGATGAGAAAAGAAAAGAAAAGAAAAAAAACGGGAGTAAAAGGGGGTGATGGAGGAATAATTCTTTATCTCCCTCTTTCGTGATGAGAAAAGAAAAGAAAAGAAAAGAAAAAAAACGGGAGTAAAAGGGGGTGATGGAGGAATAATTCTTTATCTCCCTCTTTCGTGATGAGAAAAGAAAAGAAAAGAAAAAAAAAACGGGAGTAAAAGGGGATGATGGAGGAATAACTCTTTATCTCCCTCTTTCGTGATAAGAAAAGAAAAGAAAAGAAAATGGGAGTAAAAGGGGGTGATGGAGGAATAATTCTTTATCTCCCTCTTTCGTGATGAGAAAAGAAAAGAAAAGAAAAAAAACGGGAGTAAAAGGGGGTGATGGAGGAATAATTCTTTATCTCCCTCTTTCGTGATGAGAAAAGAAAAGAAAAGAAAAGAAAAAAACGGGAGTAAAAGGGGGTGATGGAGGAATAATTCTTTATCTCCCTCTTTCGTGATAAGAAAAGAAAAGAAAAGAAAAAAACGGGAGTAAAAGGGGGTGATGGAGGAATAATTCTTTATCTCCCTCTTTCGTGATAAGAAAAGAAAAGAAAAGAAAAGAAAAAAAACGGGAGTAAAAGGGGGTGATGGAGGAATAATTCTTTATCTCCCTCTTTCGTGATGAGAAAAGAAAAGAAAAGAAAAAAAAAAAACGGGAGTAAAAGGGGGTGATGGAGGAATAATTCTTTATCTCCCTCTTTCGTGATGAGAAAAGAAAAGAAAAGAAAAAAACGGGAGTAAAAGGGGATGATGGAGGAATAACTCTTTATCTCCCTCTTTCGTGATGAGAAAAGAAAAGAAAAGAAAAAAAACGGGAGTAAAAGGGGGTGATGGAGGAATAATTCTTTATCTCCCTCTTTCGTGATGAGAAAAGAAAAGAAGAGAAAAAAACGGGAGTAAAAGGGGGTGATGGAGGAATAATTCTTTATCTCCCTCTTTCGTGATGAGAAAAGAAAAGAAAAAAACGGGAGTAAAAGGGGGTGATGGAGGAATAATTCTTTATCTCCCTCTTTCGTGATAAGAAAAGGAAAGAAAAGAAAAAGAAAAAAAAACTGGAGTAAAAGGGGGTGATGGAGGAATAATTCTTTATCTCCCTCTTTCGTGATGAGAAAAGAAAAGAAAAGAACAAAAACGGGATTAAAAGGGGGCGATGGAGGAATAACTCTTTATCTCCCTCTTTCGTGATAAGAAAAGAAAAGAACAAAAACGGGAGTAAAAGGGGGTGATGGAGGAATAATTCTTTATCTCCCTCTTTCGTGATAAGAAAAGAAAAGAAAAAAAACGGGAGTAAAAGGGGGTGATGGAGGAATAATTCTTTATCTCCCTCTTTCGTGATGAGAAAAGAAAAGAAAAGAAAAAAACGGGAGTAAAAGGGGGTGATGGAGGAATAATTCTTTATCTCCCTCTTTCGTGATGAGAAAAGAAAAGAAAAGAAAAAAACGGGAGTAAAAGGGGGTGATGGAGGAATAATTCTTTATCTCCCTCTTTCGTGATGAGAAAAGAAAAGAAAAGAAAAAAACGGGAGTAAAAGGGGGTGATGGAGGAATAATTCTTTATCTCCCTCTTTCGTGATGAGAAAAGAAAAGAAAAGAAAAAAACGGGAGTAAAAGGGGGTGATGGAGGAATAATTCTTTATCTCCCTCTTTCGTGATAAGAAAAGAAAAGAAAAGAAAAAAACGGGAGTAAAAGGGGGTGATGGAGGAATAATTCTTTATCTCCCTCTTTCGTGATAAGAAAAGAAAAGAAAAAAACGGGAGTAAAAGGGGGTGATGGAGGAATAATTCTTTATCTCCCTCTTTCGTGATGAGAAAAGAAAAGAAAAGAAAAAAACGGGAGTAAAAGGGGGTGATGGAGGAATAATTCTTTATCTCCCTCTTTCGTGATAAGAAAAGAAAAGAAAAAAAAAACGGGAGTAAAAGGGGGTGATGGAGGAATAATTCTTTATCTCCCTCTTTCGTGATAAGAAAAGAAAAGAAAAGAAAAAAAACGGGAGTAAAAGGGGGTGATGGAGGAATAATTCTTTATCTCCCTCTTTCGTGATAAGAAAAGAAAAGAAAAGAAAAAAAACGGGAGTAAAAGGGGGTGATGGAGGAATAATTCTTTATCTCCCTCTTTCGTGATAAGAAAAGAAAAGAAAAAAAAACGGGAGTAAAAGGGGGTGATGGAGGAATAATTCTTTATCTCCCTCTTTCGTGATAAGAAAAGAAAAGAAAAGAAAAAAAACGAGAGTAAAAGGGGGTGATGGAGGAATAATTCTTTATCTCCCTCTTTCGTGATCAGAAAAGAAAAGAAAAAAAAAACGGGAGTAAAAGGGGGTGATGGAGGAATAATTCTTTATCTCCCTCTTTCGTGATGAGAAAAGAAAAGAAAAAAAAAACGGGAGTAAAAGGGGGTGATGGAGGAATAATTCTTTATCTCCCTCTTTCGTGATGAGAAAAGAAAAGAAAAAAAAAACGGGAGTAAAAGGGGGTGATGGAGGAATAATTCTTTATCTCCCTCTTTCGTGATAAGAAAAGAAAAGAAAAGAAAAAACAACGGGAGTAAAAGGGGATGATGGAGGAATAACTCTTTATCTCCCTCTTTCGTGATAAGAAAAGAAAAGAAAAGAAAAAAACGGGAGTAAAAGGGGGTGATGGAGGAATAATTCTTTATCTCCCTCTTTCGTGATGAGAAAAGAAAAGAAAAGAAAAGAAAAAAAACGGGAGTAAAAGGGGGTGATGGAGGAATAATTCTTTATCTCCCTCTTTCGTGATAAGAAAAGAAAAGAAAAGAAAAAAAACGGGAGTAAAAGGGGGTGATGGAGGAATAATTCTTTATCTCCCTCTTTCGTGATAAGAAAAGAAAAGAAAAGAAAAAAAAACGGGAGTAAAAGGGGGTGATGGAGGAATAATTCTTTATCTCCCTCTTTCGTGATAAGAAAAGAAAAGAAAAGAAAAAAAACGGGAGTAAAAGGGGGTGATGGAGGAATAATTCTTTATCTCCCTCTTTCGTGATGAGAAAAGAAAAGAAAAAAACGGGAGTAAAAGGGGGTGATGGAGGAATAATTCTTTATCTCCCTCTTTCGTGATAAGAAAAGAAAAGAAAAGAAAAAAAAACGGGAGTAAAAGGGGGTGATGGAGGAATAATTCTTTATCTCCCTCTTTCGTGATAAGAAAAGAAAAGAAAAGAAAAAAAACGGGAGTAAAAGGGGGTGATGGAGGAATAATTCTTTATCTCCCTCTTTCGTGATGAGAAAAGAAAAGAAAAGAAAAGAAAAAAAACGGGAGTAAAAGGGGGTGATGGAGGAATAATTCTTTATCTCCCTCTTTCGTGATAAGAAAAGAAAAGAAAAGAAAAAAAACGGGAGTAAAAGGGGGTGATGGAGGAATAATTCTTTATCTCCCTCTTTCGTGATAAGAAAAGAAAAGAAAAGAAAAAAAAACGGGAGTAAAAGGGGGTGATGGAGGAATAATTCTTTATCTCCCTCTTTCGTGATAAGAAAAGAAAAGAAAAGAAAAAACGGGAGTA
>NC_091581.1:28467510-28470010 GCF_042767895.1 Penaeus vannamei
TGACACGTCTCGTACAAGGTGTCCCAGGGTTGGTAGTATTATGATTGGCTACCCAGGTGTCATGGCGGTCCTGTCATGTGCAACTTGGCTTATCACGAAGCTTATTTTGTCGAGTTGCAAGCCTTGTTCCAGCGTGCATTTTGCAGGCGTGGGGAAATGTTTGTGTGAGGTGCTCTCAAAATATTGGTTGTTGATATGTGGGTAAATAGTATTTGAGATCTATGTTTTTTGCAAGTATAAAACACAGACCCACTCTGATACGTATATGCATACATAAATACGAACGTAATGTACTTAAATACTGTACATTCATACATAGATACATTAAATGAATATTCTGTCTGTTTGTCTATCTAGTGTGTATGTTTGTGTGTTATGCGTTCACATATCTATTTACGATCTATTGTATTTTCGACTATGGATATATACAAATATGCTTTTAGGAGGATACGCACATGCATACATACATACGAACATGGTGTACCTTCGTACATACATTTATACTGTACATTCATACATAGATACATACAAATATGCTTTTAGAAGGAAGAAAAATATCTTGGACTCTCTGATACGCACATACATACATACATACAAACATGGTGTACTTACATACATACATTCATCCTGGACATTTATACATAGATACATACAAATATGCTTTTATGGAACAAGGAAAATATTTTAAACTCTCTGATACACATATGCATACATACATACGAACATGGTGTACTTACATACGTACATTCATCCTGTACATTCATACATAGATACATACAAATATGCTTTTATGGAACAAGGAAAATATCGCAAACTCTCTGATACGCACATACATACATACATACGAACATGGTGTACATACATACATACATTCATCCTGTACATTCATACATAGATACATACAAATATGCTTTTATGGAACAAGGAAAATATCTTAAACTCTCTGATACGCACATGCATACATACATACGAACAGGGTGTACTTACATACATACATTCATCCTGTACATTCATACATAGATACATACAAATATGCTTTTATGGAACAAGGAAAATATCTTCAACTCTCTGATACGCACATACATACATACATACGAACATGGTGTACATACATACATACATTCATCCTGTACATTCATACATAGATACACACAAATATGCTTTTATGGAACAAGGAAAATATCGCAAACTCTCTGATACGCACATACATACATACATACGAACATGGTGTACTTACATACATACATTCATCCTGGACATTCATACATAGATACATACAAATATGCTTTTATGGAACAAGGAAAATATCTTCAACTCTCTGATACGCACATACATACATACATACGAACAAGGTGTACTTACATACATACATTCATCTTGTGCATTCATATATAGATACACACAAATATGCTTTTATGGAACAAGGAAAATATCTTCAACTCTCTGATACACATATGCATACATACATACGAACATGGTGTACATACATACATACATTCATCCTGTACATTCATACATAGATACATACAAATATGCTTTTATGGAACAAGGAAAATATCTTCAACTCTCTGATACGCACATACATACATACATACGAACATGGTGTACTTACATACATACATTCATCCTGTACAGTCATACATAGATACATACAAATATGCTTTTATGGAACAAGGAAAATATCTGAAACTTTCTTGGAAAACAAACATGTACGGGAAATCCAACGTTATTCGCAGACGATGAAGGAAAAATTGAGTGAAAATTTATCAAAACAAAAAGCAAAAAAAAAAAAAAAAAGTTTGGGCGGAATTGGAAAACACAAAAGTTTTTTTTTTATATTCTTTATTTCTTATATTTCATTTCGTTATTTTATTTTATCTTTTACAAGAGGATTTATTTTTTTTTTGCATCTTTCTGTTTCATGGTTTATTCGGATGTTCATTTTTATCATATTATTCTTTTTTCTTTTCTTTTCGCAATTCTCTATTCATTTCGGTCATTGCTATTTCAATATTTCATTTCGTTAATATTTTTCTTATTAATTATACGTATCTACGGTTCCTTCTATTCCAATCTTATAGATTTCATTGAAGAAAAAACAAACAGGGGAATATTAAGAAAAAAAATGAAGAGAAAACGAAAGAAAGACGAATGAAAAGGTGGTAAAAAAAAGTTGAAGACGAAAGACAAATGAAAAGGTGGTAAAAAGTGAGAAAACGAAAAGACAGGAAAAACAACAAGAATAACAACAACAACAACAACAACAACAACAACAACACACGTTTCCCTCTGATCTCTCAGTTTCGTTCCAAAAAATCATTCGCCAAAATAAGCTATTTTTCTCTCCCTCTCTCTTCCCCCCCTTTGTCGACACCCTCCCCCCCCCCTATCACACACCCCGCCCCACCTTTCATCGCGAGACCCCCTCAACTCCCTCCCTCCACCTTCCCTCGTCCCTCCCCTCTCCTCCCCTTCCAACCCTCAATTCCCTCCCCCCACC
>NC_091581.1:28485010-28490010 GCF_042767895.1 Penaeus vannamei
CCTCCCCTCCCTTCCTTCCTACCCCTTCCCCTCCCTCCCCTTCCCCTCCTCAAACACCAAAACACCCCCTCCCTCCCCTCTTTCATACCCCTTCCCTCCCCTCCCTCCCCCTTCTCCCCAAACACCGAAACGCCCCCTCCCCTTCCCTCCCCTCCTCCCTACCCCTTCCCTCCCCTCTCTCCCCCTTCCCCCCCAAACACCAAAATACCCCCTCCCTCCCCTCCTTCCTACCCCCTCCTTCCCTTCCTTCCTACCACTTCCCTTTCCCTCCCCCTTCCCTCCCAAACACCAAAACACCCCCTCCCTCCCTCCCTGCCTCCCCCCCCTCTCCCGACACAGGGTCATCCCACAAGCCCCGTTCATTACCTCAGCAGCCCTCACGCCCACCCTTTCCCTCGCTGGATGGGCTGACGCGACACTTCCTCCTCCCTCGAGTTATCTTCGGCTGACGCTCATTGCTGATGGCGGACCTCTTGGCTCGCTCGTCTTAGTTTTTTTTGTTATTTTTTTGTTTTTTTTTTTTTTTTTTTTTTTTTAAGGGGGGGGGGGTTTGTGGTTGATTTTTTTTGTGTGGGGGTGGGGTGGGGGGGTGGAGGTAAGGGGTTGGGGTCGGGGGGGGGGTGATTTCTTAACTTACTTTTTGGTTTTGGTTTGTTTGTTTGTCTGTTTGGTTGGTTTTGTGTGTCTGTGTGTGTGTGTTTGTGTGTGTGCGTGTGCGTGTGCGTGTGTGTGTGTGTGTGTGTGGGCGTGTGTGTGTGTGTGTGCGTGCGTGTGTGTGCGTCTATCTTACTCTTTCTAACTCACTCACTCACTCTCTCTCTCTCTCTCTCTCTCTCTCTCTCTCTCTCTCTCTCTCTCTCTCTCTCTCTCTCTCTCTCTCTCTCTCTCTCTCTCTCTCTCTCTCACACACACGCGCGCACACACTTTACTTATCCCTCCATTTCTCTACCCATCTATCTATCTATCTACTTGCTTATTTCTACTCTCAGGTGCCACTACCATCTCTCTCTCTCTCTCTCTCTCTCTCTCTCTCTCTCTCTCTCTCTCTCTCTCTCTCTCTCTCTCTCTCTATATATATATATATATATATATATATATATATATATATATATATATATATATATGTAAGAATATAGTCCAACAAATTCTTTTCAATGATTAACGACAAATGAACTTATTCCCGTAACGATTCGCAGCTAATGAGTATCATCTTAATGTAATTAGCTATCAGTTAATTACTGTCTTCCCTTCTCCATCCTCCTCCTTCTGGACCCCATCCTCCTTCTGCCTTTTAAATAGCGGCTAATTGTCTCATTTCCTTCCCTTCCGAACTCCAAAAGATTATCCCCTTCCTCCCCTTCCTCCCCCTACACCCCCTCCCCCCCCCCCCTCAGCTGACAAGGACAATTTTTTCCCCTAAGAGCTTCCTTCACCCCCCCCCCCCCATCTCTCTCCCTTAATTTTTTCCACCTTCGGTTTCTCCTCCCGTTCATCTTTTTTTTTTGTCTTCTTCGTTTCGGTTCTGTCTGTCTGTATATCTGTTCGTCTGTCTGTCTCTCTTTCTCTGTCTGTCTGTCTGTCTCTGTCTCTGTCTCTGTCTCTGTCTCTCTCTGTCTCTGTCTCTGTCTCTCTCTGTCTCTGTCTCTGTCTCTCTCTCTCCTCTCTCTCTCTCCGTTTCTTTAATCTTCCCCTTTCCCCTATCTACTTTTTTGTTCCTTCTACCATTTCATTTCTTCGTGTCCTTCTCCTTTCCTACATCCTTATCTAACTTCTTCATTCTCTCTTCTTCTCGTCTTTCCCTCTTCCTTTACCTTTCCCACTTCACCCTTTCCCTCCTTCTCCATTCCTATCAATTATTTCCTTCCTATTTCTCCCTTTTCTTCCTCATTCCTCCTTACCTTCTCCTCTTCCTCTCCAATTCTTTGCTGCCTTCTCCTCATCTTCCATCTATTTTACCCCATTCAAATTTCCCCTCCCCCTCCCCCGCTTTTCTACCCCGTCCCTACCTCTCTCTTCCGCTATTTCCCTTCTCCTCTTCTTCCCTCTGCCCTCATTCCCCCATCCATCTCTTTCCCCATTCCTACCTCTCTTTCTCTCCCTCACTACCTTCTCCTCTCCCTCACTACCTACTCCTCCTCTTCCCCATTCCTACCTTTCCTTCCTCCCTCCTTCCCTCCTCCCTTCTCCTCCTTTTCCTTTTTCCCCCACCTCCTCTTCCCCCATTCCCCCCTTCCTTCCTCCCTCCTTCACTCCCCTCTCCTCTCCCTTCTTTACCTCTTCCCTCATTCCTACCTCTCCTTCCTTCCTCATTCCCTCCTACCCTCCTCTCACCCCTCCTCCCTTCTTTACCTCTTCCCACTACCCAATTCTTCCCTCCTTCCCTCTTCCCCCACCTCCTCTTCCCTCTACCCCATTCCTCACCCTTTCTTTTCTCCCTCCTTTCCTCCCTCCCTCCCTCCCCTCCCTTTTCCCCACCCGCCCTCCCTCCCTCCTTCCCTCCTCTCACCTCTCCCTCCTCCCTCCTCTCATCTCCCCTCCTCTCCTCCCCCCACCCCTTCTTTTCCCTCTACTTCTCCTCCCTCCTTCCCCTCCTCCTCCTTCCTCCCTCCCTCCTTCCCTCCTCCCCCCTTACTCCCTCCCTCCTTCCCTCCTCTCATCCCTCCCTCCCTCCCTCCTTCCCTCCTCTCACCCTTCCCTTCTTTCCTGGTCGTTCAGCTGGGATTGAACACAAAATTATCCCAAGAGGCGAAAATTGAAGCTTCGATTTTTCATTGTGTCTTTTTATACGCCGCTGATGAGGGGCGCCAGTCGACCTTCTCTTGTCCTCCTAAGCTTTCTTTTTTTTTTTTTTTTTTTTTTTTTTTTTTTTTTTAAGGTCGGAGGTTGTCGGGCTATATTTTTTTTTCTTTTCTCTTTTCTTTTCGTAATTCGTCGTTTGTTTTGTTTTGTGTGAGTTGCTGTTTTCGTTTTTTTAATGTTTTCGTGATTTTTTTTTTTTCGGGGAAGTTAGTGTATTTCTTTGTATTTTTTATGTATTTTTTTGCTTATGGATGATTGAGTTATCTTTCTTTTTTTCCTTATTAATCTGTCTTTTTGTTTTCTGTCACGTTTCTTAATTCGTCTGCCAAGTGCAAATCATTCTTCCTTGTTGCTTTTGTTTTTCTCTCATTATTTCGTTCTTTTCCGCTTCGCATCGACCTTCTCGGATTTCCTCTCACTTTCGGTGGTCTTTGCTGTTGGACTCCATCTCTTTTTATTTCAGATTATTCTCCTTCCTTCTTTCGTTTTTTTCTTGTACACACGCATACGAAAACACACAAACACATGCACACACACAAACACAAACACACACACACACACACACACACGCACACACACACACACACACTCACGCATACGCAAACACACACACACATACAAAAACACACACACACACACACACACGCACCGCACGCACGCACACACACACACACACGCACCAACACATACACACACACACACGCACCAACACACACACACACACACACACACACACACACACACACACACGCACGCACCAACACACACACACATAAACATATGCAAAAACAAAGCCCTATATGTCCTATATACATACACTTATAACAACCACAATGCTAGTTTTTTTTCTTATAATTTCTGTTTAAAAAAATAATTTCTGCATATATAACAACAGAACAATGCTTCTGCCCAACAATCATAATATTCCTAACACTATCTATTGCTCGTAATAACCTACAAATAGATAGTTCTTAGTGTCATGTATTATACATTTTGCATTGTGTTCTAAGACTTGTAAATACAGAAAAGTGCTCAAAGCATCACCATTAAAACTGTAACTAATTTCTCTGAGGGAGAACTAAGGGATTTGTCTCTAAATTTGTCTTGTTTTCCCTCTTAGCAATTTTCTTTGTTTGTCTTCGTTCGGGTCTGTAAACCTCTGCTGGATGAGTGTGCTCTGTTTCTCCAATCTGGGTTTTGTTTTGGTTTTGTGTGGAGTAATAATGGTAGTGATGATCATGATTTTAGTGTCACTAATACTACTATTATTAGTACTACCACTACTGTTACTAGTACTACCAATACTATTACTAGTACTACCACTACTATTAATACTATTACTACCAATACTATTACTAGTACTACCACTCCTATTAATACTACTACTGCTACAAGTACTATTATTACTGCTATTCCCACTGCTAATGTTTTTAATTACAAGCAATGATGATAGTAATAATGATTATGATGATAATGATAATGATGAAAACTGTTGATAACAATAGATATATAATAAGAGTGACAATTATGATAGTAGTAATAATAATGATGATTATGACAACAATGAATGCTGATGAAGTGAGGAAGATGAAAATGATGACTGATGATTGATGATGATGTTGATAATAATGATGACTGATAATTGATGGTTGATGATGATGACGATGATAATGATGACGATAATAATAATGATTGATGATGATGAAAATGATGATGAAATTGGTGATGACGGCGATGATGACTAATGATGACGCTCATGCTGAAGACGTTAGCGGTACTGCTGATGATGATGACGAAGGCGACGACGAAAATGATGGCGATAATGATGTTGCTTCAGGAGGAAGATGACACAGGATCCCGGAACGAAAACACATCAAAGACTGAGAAAGCCATAAGAAAACTAAACAGTTATTCATGCCAAACAGAGAGAGAAAAAAATAAAAACGAACTTTGGATAATGGAGAAAGTTGAATAATGGAGAAAGAAAGGGAAAGAAGATGATGAAGAAGAAAATAAATAAAAACAAACTTTGAATAAGGGAGAAAGAAAAGGAAAGAAGATGAAGAAGAAGAAGATTAAAAAAAGAAAACTTTGAACGATGGAGAAAGAAAGGGAAAGAAGATGATGAAAATGGAGATAAATAAAAACAAACTGAATAATGGAGAATGAAAAGGAAAGAAGAAGAAGAAGAAGATTAAAAA
>NC_091581.1:28505010-28527510 GCF_042767895.1 Penaeus vannamei
CTCTCCCCTTTTCTCCAGTTCCTTCTTCTCCCTCCTCCTCCTCCTCCTGTTCCTCTCTCTACTTCCTCCTCCTTCCCTTTTCTCCTCCTTCCTTTTCCTCCTCCTCTTTCCCCCCCTTCCTCCTTCCTCTCTTCTCCGCCTCTCCCTCTTTCTCCTGTTTCCTCCTCCATCTCCATCCCTCCTCCCTTTTCTCTCCTCCTCCTCCTCTTTCCCCCCTCCTCTCTCCTCTCTTCTCCTCTTCCTTTTTCTCCTGTTCCTCCTCCTCCTCCTCCTCCTCCTCCTTCTCCTCCTCCTTCCTTCTTCCTCTTCTAATTAAAACATTCACACCCTCCACTCCTTCGCTCAACACCTTCAAGATCCCCTTCCCCTTTTCTATAACTTCATTATCATTATTACTCTCTTTATCATTTCGTTTTTTTCCATTTTTTCCCATCTCCTTCGTTCTCTCTTGCGTTTATTCCCTCTCCCTCTATGTCCTTCGGAAGTAATTATACTGGGTGGATTTTATTGCAGATGCTCAATTCATTGCAATATTATGCCTATTTTTTACTTTTTTGTTTTGTTGCAGGTTTTGTTATCATCATTATTGTTAATGATGTGATCAGGTGTTGTAATAATGTTATTGTTATTACTTTTATTTGTATTATTTTCATTATCTTCATTACTGTTGTTATTGTTTATGTCATTGTTATTATATCATTGTCATTATCATTATCATTATTGTTATTAGCATTATCTTTATTAGCATTATCATTACTTTTATTCTCATGTTATTGAATATAATGATGATGATGATGTTGATGATTATTGCTGTTATTATTTCATTATTGTTATTGTTATTGTTGTTGTTACTGTTATCATTATCATTATTAATGCTATTACTGTTATAATTATTATCAGTATTACTACCAATATCATAATTGTTATCATTACTACTATCATTATCATGATTATCATCATTATCATTATCATCTTTATAATTGTTATTATTATCATTACTGCTACCATTATCATTATTATTATCATTATAATCATCATTATCATTATCATCATTTTCATTATTATTATCATTATTATAATCAAAATTGTCATCATTATCATGCTCATTATTATAATCATTATTATTGTTATCATTTAAATTATCATTGTTATCATTGTCATTGTAATTACCATTGTCATTATTATTGTTATTATTATTACCATTATCATTATTGTTATTATTATTACCATTATTATTGTTGTTATTATCATCATTATTATAATTATTTTTATCTAGATTCCTTATCCTTTCAACAGCATTTATTTCTGTTGTCATCTTTTTCTCTTTTCGTATTTCGTTCATGTTAATTTCAATATTCCTGTTTCCACCGTTTATCCATTTTCTTTTGTGCTCGCTATTCGTCTTTGATCTTCCCGGTGCATTGTGTCTCGTCTTTATCTTCTTTATTCTTGTATCTTTTCTTTTGTCTTATCTTTATCTTCCTTATTCTTCTTATCCTCCATTCTCTCCATTTTGAGGGTATTCTTAAACAGTAATTTCCATTAAATTTATTCTTGTATATTTCATACATTTTCGTCCCATAAAATATTATTGAATTAAGGAATTATCATTCAGTGAAAGTGATTTAATTAAATTCAAAGTTTATTTGGATAATGGACTGAAGAACATAATCACAGAAACTTGAAAAAGAGATGATTACATATTATTTTTTTTTCTCTCTTTTTGCGTATAATTATACATTATCGGTTATTCTCAAAGGTATTTTCCGTGTTCCCTTTACTTCCCAAAGCACCTGGTACAATAAATCTTTTTTTTTTATATATTATTCCCCCTGCTAAGTGTCCAGCAATTATGTCTTAACATCTTTCTCGCTCTTAATCTTGTTCTCCCTCGCTCTAATTCTCTTTCTTTGTCTTTCCTTCTCTTTCTGTCTCCTCTCTCTCTGTCTATCTATTTCTCTCTCTCTCTTTGTCTCTGTCTCTCTCTATCTATCTCTATCTCTCTCTCTCTCTCTTTTCTCTTTTCTTCTGTCTGTCTGTCTGTCTGTCTATCTCTTTGTCTCTCTCTCTCTCTCTCTCTCTCTCTCTCTCTCTCTCTCTCTCTCTCTCTCTCTCTCTCTCTCTCTCTCTCTCTCTCTCTCTCTCTCTCTCTCTCTCTCTCTCTCTCTGTTTAATGATCTATCTCCTTCAGGCTCTCTCTCACTATTTTCCTTCCTGTTTCCTCACTCTCTCCGCCCTCCCTGTACCCCTACTCCTTTGTCTCTGTCTCTCTCCTATCTATCCTACTATCTCTCTCTCTCTCCCTCATACTAGCCTTTCTTCCTTGTCTCTTTTAGCCTCCATCACTGCTCTCCTTTCTCTCTAGAGCCAACTCTCCCTATTTACCCCATCTTCACTCCTCTCTCCTCACCTCCTCTCACTCTCTGTTTCTGCTTTCACACACTATCAGCATTTCCTTCAGGCTCTCCCTCACTATTTATCTCCCTGTTGCCTCACTTTCTCCCTCTCTCCCTATTTTCCCTAAATTTCCTCTCTTCTTCCTTCCTCCCTTCCTCTTCTCCTTTCACACACTTTTAGCCTTTCCTTGCTCTCCTCTTTCTCCCCTGAGCCAACTCTCCCTATTTTCCCCACTTCCTCTCTTCCTTCCTCCCTTCCTCTTTTCCTTTCACACACTTTTAGCGTTTCCTTGCTCTCCTCTTTCTCTCCTGAGCCAACTCTCCCTATTTTCCCCACTTCCTCTCTTCCTTCCTCTTCTCCTTTCACACACTTTTAGCCTTTCCTTGCTCCCCTCTTTCTCCCCTGAGCCAACTCTCCCTATTTTCCCCACTTCCTCTCTTCCTCCCTCCCTTCCTCTTCTCCTTTCACACACTTTTACTATTTCCTGTCTTTCCTCTCTCTCACCTGAGCCAACTCTCCCTATGTTCCTCCCTTCCTCTCTTCCTCCCTCCCTTCCTCTTCTCCTTTCACACCCTTTTAGCCTTTCCTGTCTTTCCTCTCTCTCACCTGAGCCAATTGGCCCCATCACGACACCTGCGCCAAGTGTGTGAGTGAAGCTGAAGCAAATTCCTTGTCTATTGCCTGTTTAAAAGCCTTCTGCACTTGCTTTGGTGTCGCCTCCTGTGAGTGGTATTTTGATTTTGTTTTTATTGCTTTATTTGTTGATTTTGTTTTTATTTCTTTATTTGTTGATTTTGTTTTTATTTCTTTATTTGTTGATTTTGTTTTTATTTCTTTATTTGTCGGTTTTGTTTTCTTTTATTATGAATATTTGTTACTCTTGAATGAGTGTGGTTTCCTGTGAGTGATATTTTTATTTTGTTTTCATTTGTTTATTTGTTGATTTTGTATTCTTTCAAGTATTATAAATATTTGTTACTCTTGAATGAGTGTAATTTCCTGTGAGTGGTATTTTGATTTTCTTTTTACTTGTTTATTTGTCGATTTTGCATTCTTTCAAGTATTATGAATATTTGTTACCCTTGACTTAGTGTAGTTTCCTATAAGTGGTATTTTTTTTTTCTTACTTAATTTGTCTGTTTATTTTATACTCTTTTACGTATTGTTTATTTTTGTTATTCTTTATTTAGTGGCAATAGTTTTTTTCTTCTTTATTTTATTCATTTGTTGATTAATTTCTTTGATTTCATTAATTCATTTGTTTGTTGATCTTGTACTCTTTCAAGTATTGTGTATTTTTGCTACTCTTGATTTAGCGTGAGTAATGTTGCTGGAGAGAGAGAGAAGCGAGAGAGGATAAAGTGAGTGAATGAGAGAGGATAAAGAGAAGAAAGAAAAGAAAAAACTATATCAGTCTTCAACCCCCCCCCCCCCCGTCCCATACCCTCTCTTATGTGTGTGTGTGTGTGTGTGTGTGAAAATATCATAAACATGTAATATATACATATGTAATTCACATACATTAATGAATATATATATATATATATATATATATATATATATATATATATATATATATATATATATATATATATATATATATATGTGTGTGTGTATATATATATATATATATATATATATATATATATATATGTATATATATATGTATATATATATACATATATATATATATATATATATATATATATATACATATATATATATATATATACATATATACATATATATACATATATATATATATATATATATATATATATATATATATATATATATAAATATATATGTATATACATATATATATATATATATATATATATATATATATATATATATATATATATATATACATATATGTATGTATATATAAATACATATGTATATATACATACATATGTGTGTGTGTGTAACAGTAATTATGTGATAGAAATGAAAGCCATAATATATATATATATATATATATATATATATATATATATGTATATATATATAAATACATATATATATATATATATACATATATATATATATATATATATATATATATATATGTATATATGTATATATATATATATATATATATATATATATATATATATATATATATATATATATATATATGTATGTATATATAAATACATATGTATATATACATACATATGTGTGTGTGTAACTGTAATTATGTAATAAAATGATAGCCATAATATCAAAGATGATGATGATGACCATGCCAGTTATAATGAGAGTGAAAACTACTAAAAAACAATGAAAAATAATATCAACGATAAAAATAAAATATGATGCTAATAACATTTACAGTGATAATGTTATTGACAGTATAAGAAGGATCAGATCATTGTGAAAGACCAACATAACCTATGATAACGTTTAGAAGGATTGATAAGTTTGATAATAATACGTATCATTACTGTATTGCAAATGTACATACATATACATCATTTTTACACACACTCCAAACATATGGTTACACCTC
This sequence comes from Penaeus vannamei, assembly GCF_042767895.1. NCBI lineage: Eukaryota > Metazoa > Arthropoda > Malacostraca > Decapoda > Penaeidae > Penaeus > Penaeus vannamei. The sequence continues at coordinate 28,509,923 of NC_091581.1, forward strand.
ATACTTCCTCTGTACATATGCAACATATACACAAGGCAAATGCAGCATATACATAACAAACACACACATAGAATTACTCACAACACACTCAAATCAGACAGCCATAAACACAACTAATCACAACACACGCAGAAATACACAGACACGAACAACAACAACAACAAATAACAGACAAAAAAAAAAAAAAAAAAAAAAAAGAATATATATATATATATAATAATAATAATAATAATAATAATAATAATAATAATAATAATAATAATGATGATAATAATAATAATGATAATAAAAACCCTCCTTCACACTCAAGCACACAGACACAAACGCAAAAAAAAAACAAAAAAAAAAAAACACATGTCACCACACCCAAGCACGCAGACACAGGCGCTTGCAACAGGCACGCGCAGGCACAACAGCCATGCCCACCGAAATATTCCCTTGGTAAAATGTTATGCCGAGAGCCTTCATAACCAACCAACACATCAAGCCTCGCCAACATATAAGCTTTGCACTCTATCCTTCAAAGCTCTGTTTAAGCCCCCTGTGAATATATTCTTTTTAAGTTTAGTTTGTAAACCTGCGGGAACTCACAAGCCATTCCTCTCTCCCCCCCCTCTCTCCCTTACCCCCCCCACCCCCTCATCCTCTCTCCTCCTCTCTCCTCTCCCTTCCTCCCATCCCTCCTCTCTCCCTCTCTCCTTCCTCCCTTCCCCCGCCCCATCCTCTCTCCTCCTCTCTCCCTTCCTCCCCTCCCTCTCTCCTCCTCTCCCTTCCTCCCCTCATCCTCTCTCCTCCTCTCCCCCTCCTCCCTCTCCTCTCTCTCCTCTCCCTTCCTCCCATCCCCCCGCCTCTCTCTCTCTCGTGGCCCCATCCTCCTCTGCTTTCCTTGGCACCACCCCCCTCCCCCCTCCCGCCCCCCTCCCCCTACCCCCCTCATGCCCTTCCTCTTCCTGCCATGATTCCTTCCGCCTGCGAGTACCCCCCCCCCGCCCTCTCCCTTCCCTTCCCCACACACCCCACTCCCTCCCTGCTTCTCCCCTCTTTCTACCAAGGCCCCGTCAACCCCTCCTCCTCCCCCCCTCCCCTTCCTGCCACCCCCTCCCTCCCTCCCCCGGTCCCGAACTCCTACCATAACTCCTACCCCCTCCCCCCCGACCCCCCACCCCCCATGGCCTCACTCCCATGTCACCCTCACACGCTCTCCACACCTTCCCCCTCTCCCTCCCCCCCCACTCCACTCTTTGTCCATTTCTTCTAAAAGCATCGTAAATCTTAAAAAAAAAAAAAAAAAAAAAAAAATGTTCACACTTTCTACCCATCTTACATCAAATATTTATTTTGATGTTTATTTTCATAATCTTTCATTCCATGTTGCTATTATGAAAATATAATTTAAAGTCATCGTTTTCATTACTATTATTATTATTATTATTATCATTATCATTATTATCATTATTATTATTATTGTTATTATTATTGTTATTATCATTATCATTATTTTTATTATCATTATCATTACTGTTATCATTATTGTTATCATTATCATCATCACTGATAATAACATTATGATTATATATGCATATATCATTAATATTATTGTTATTATTATTATTATTGTTATTAGCATTATTGATATTTATCATTATTATCATGATTATCGTTATTATCATTATTGTTACTATCATCATTATCATTATTGTCGTCGTTGTTGAAAAAGTTTAATTTATTATTATCATTATCATTATTATTATTACTACTACTACTTACTATCATCGTTATTATCATGATTATAGCTGATATCAGTGTTACTGTCATTATAATTGTTGATAATATTTTTGTGTATTGTCATTATCATTATTTTTATTATTGTTATCATTATCATCATTATCTTTTAATTCTTATAGAATTTTCTTTATATCACTGTTATTATTTTCATCATTGTTGTTATTATTTTAATCTGTTGTTGCTATTACTATTATCATTATTCATATTATCATTTTTTATGCTTATCATCATTATTGTCATTTTGATTGCCATTACTACTACTATACTACATCATTATTTCTATTACCGTAATAATGATAATTATCCTTATCATCATCATCATTACTATCGTTATCATTAAATTCATTATTATTATTATTATTATTATTATTATTGTTGTTGTTGTTGTTGTTGTTCTTCTTCTTCTTATTATTATTATTATTATTATTATTATTGTTGTTCTTATTGTTATTATTATTATTATTACTATTATTGTCATTATCATCATCATCATTATTATTATTATTGCTATTATCAGTATTATTATCATCATCATTATCATTATCAATATTATTATTATCAATATTATTTATCATTATTATTATCACTGTTATCGCTATTATCATTATAGTTATCATTGTCACTGTTATTATTACTATCATTATTATTGCCATTATTATTAATAGAAGTATGACTGTCATCATTATCATCATTATCATCATGATCATTATTATCATGATTATCACATTATCCTGGGATTACGGCCGCAAATAGAAGGGAAAATCGGCCAGGGCGGATTCCGTTGTATTCCCTGACAGTGGTTTCACTAAGACACTCGGCCGGTTCGTTAAAAGGGAGAAAGGAATATTCGAATGTGCAGACATGTATATATGCAGATATGAATGCATCTCTCTCTCTCTCTCTCTGTCTGTCTGTCTGTCTGTCTGTCTGTCTGTCTGTCTGTCTGTCTCTGTCTCTGTCTCTGTCTCTGTCTCTGTCTCTGTCTCTGTCTCTGTCTCTGTCTCTGTCTCTGTCTCTGTCTCTGTCTCTGTCTCTCTCTCTGTCTCTGTCTCTGTCTCTGTCTCTCTCTCTCTCTCTCTCTCTCTCTCTCTCTCTCTCTCTCTCCTCTCTCCATATATATATATATATATATATATATTTTTATTTATATATATATATGTATATATATATATATATATTTTTATATTTATATATATATATACGGTAGAAAGGCAAATTTTCTACTTTCTGTCGCATTTTCGACGCATTTTTTTCTATTTTGTTTTTGTCTTATTCTATTTGATTTGCATTACTTTCTTTCTCTTTTCTATTTCGCACAGGTTTTCTATTTCTTTTATCGCACATTCATTCATTAATTCATTTTCTATGTTCATATTGTGCATGTAAATATTTCTGTTTCTTTTCTCGCACTTATATTTTCTTTTTCTTTCATCCCACTTTTATTTTCTATTTCTTAGATCGCGTATTTATTTTCTCTTTATTTTGTTGCACATTATTTTCTATTTCTTATATAGCATTCTCATTTTCCTTTGTTGCATTATTTATTTTATTTTTCTTTTATCGCATACTTTATTTCCTATTTCTGATATCGCACACTTTTATTTTCTTATTTCTTTTATCGTTTTATTTTATTTTATTTATTCTCCTATCGCTTCTTTATATTCTATTTCTGATATCGCACTTTATCTAATTATTTTATCGGACACTTATTTTTTACATTTTACATCGCACTTGACGCATTATTATATATATATATATATATGTATATATATATATATATATATATATATATATATATATATATATATATATAGAGAGAGAGAGAGAGAGAGAGAGAGAGAGAGAGAGAGAGAGAGAGAGAGGAGAGAGAGAGAGAGAGAGAGAGAGAGAGAGAGAGAGAGAGAGAGAGAGGGAGAGAGAGAGAGAGAGAGAGAGAGAGAGAGAGAGAGAGAGAGAGAGAGAGAGAGAGAGAAGAGAGAGAGAGAGAGAGAGAGAGAGAGAGAGAAAGAGAAAGAGAAAAAGAAGGAGGGATGGAGAGAGAGAGAGAGAGAGAGAGAGAGAGAGAGAGAGAGAGAGAGAGAGAGAGAGAGAGAGAGAGAGAGAGAGAGAGAGAGAGAGAGAGAGAGAGAGAGAGAGAGAGGAGAGAGAGAGAGAGAGAGAGAGAGAGAGAGAGAGAGAGAGAGAGAGAGAGAGAGAGAGAGAGAGAGAGAGAGAGAGAGAGAGAGAAAGAGAGAGAGAGAGAGAGAGAGAGAGAAAGAGAGAGAGAGAGAGAGAGAGAGAGAGAGAGAGAGAGAGAGAGAGAGAGAGAGAGAGAGAGAGAGAGAGAGAGAGAGAGAGAGAGAAAGAGAAGAGAAAGAGAAAGAGAAAAAGAGAGAAGAGAAGAATGGAAGAGAGAGAGAGAGAGAGAGAGAGAGAGAGAGAGAGAGAGAGAGAGAGAGAGAGAGAGAGAGAGAGAGAGAGAGAGAGAGAGAGAGAGAGAGAGAGAGAGAGAGTGAGATTGTGTGTGATGTTGTTTCTGGGAGAGGCAGAGGAAAACCAAAGAGGAATAGGAGAATGGAAAAAGAAAGGAGAATTATTAAACGAGGTAGGGTAAAGAGAAACGGAAAAGAGAGAGAGAAAACAAAGACCAAGAAACAAGAAGAGGAAATAAAACGAAAGAAAAAAAACAGAAAACGAAAGAAAAGAAACACACAAAGAAAACGAAAGGAAAAGACACAGAAAAAACGAAAAGGAGACAGGAAAAAAGAGTAAAACAGTTGAAAAAAAAAACAGAAAGAGAGCAAGAGAGAGAGAGAGAAAAAAAAGAGTTAAAAAAAGAGAGGAAGAGAAAACTCGATTGTTATTGGCTCTGGCACATTGGCAATAAATCATAAGGCCCCAAAAATGCCGAGAATTTGAAATGGTGATTCGATGACGTAGCTAACACGGGGGAACGCGGTCGACTGGACTGATTTACGCGAACGGCTCTATGCGAACGCCCGTCCAGATGCAGGGGAAGGGGGAGGGGAGGGGGGAGGAGAGGGGAGGGGGGGCTGCTTTTTTCTGTCACGTGCGAATGCAGTTTTGCCAACGCGTGAGTGACGTAAACATGGATTGGGGAAGAATGCGTGATTGTGTAATCTAGAGAAAAAGAGGTGTAGGAAATAATGAGGAAAAGGGTGTGATTAAGAGGAGAAAGTGATAACGAAGAGAGAGAGGGGGGGGGATAGAACGAGAGAGAGAGAGGGGGGGGATAGAACGAGAGAGAGAGAGAGGGGGGATAGAACGAGAGCGAGAGAGAGAGAGAGAACCAGAGATAGAGTAAGAGAGAGCGAGAGAGAGAGAGAGAGAGAGAGAGAGAGAGAGAGAGAGAGAGAGAGAGAGAGAGAGAGAGAGAGAGCGAGAGAGAGAGAGAGAGAGAGAGAGAGAGAGAGAGCGAGAGAGAGAGCGAGAGCGAGAGAGAGAGACAGACAGAAAGACAGAGAAAGAGACAGAGACAGAGGCAAACCAACAGAAAGACAGAGACAGAGAGAGACGAAGAGAATGAGAGAACAAGAGAGAGAGAGAGAAAAAGGTCACATCTCTAGAATATAGATTAGCATTCTCCGGCCTTCGTACCCAAACATTTGTTGCGAGAAATTGTATGCTTTCACGCCGCCCAAGAAAGATTTATAAAGGATTGTGAGTGTAGTTATAAATCCTTATGAATTTACATTTAGACCATTTTCACCAGGGATAAAATGTAAACCGGAGGACAATATATAAAAAGCTGAATGAGAGGTGAATGGTTTGTGGACAACTGGCACGATGGCCATTGCTGATGGGGAGATAATGGGTTAATGTTGGCCATTGCTCGGGTTATGGCATGGTGGAAGGTGGGGCAGCGATGGGGGGGTGTTCTTGTGTTTGAATGGAGGTGTGTGTGATGTGATGTGATGTGATTATGTGTGTGTGTTTGTGTGTATGGGAGTGTGTGTGTGTGTGTGTGTGTGATGTGATGTGATGTTTCTGTGTCTTTGTGTTTGTGTGTGTGTTTGTGTGTGTGTGTAAGTGTGTGTGTGTGTGTGTGTGTGAGAGTAGGTAGATAGGAATATTGCATTTATCTTGCAAATGTATGTAAGCTTTTTACTTCTTTTTAAACATACAGCGTCTATGCAAAACCGTATGCATGCGCACTGGTGTACCTGTATAGTAAGCTGTGCGTTTATGTACATAAGCATTTGGTATTTATTTTTACAACAGACTCATCTGATCCACATTTCTGCATTTCATTTTTATGTAAATATTACCTCCTTTACCATCGATAAAAAGAGACAGAAGAATATGCCTTGTATATATATATATATATATATATATATATATATATATATATATATATATATATATATATATATATATATGTCTATCTACATTCGCCTTTCTGACATTCAGCCAATAGGTCTATTTTTTCACAATCTATCTATCTGCTTATTTCAATCAATTCGTCTATTTTTTCACAATCTATCTATCTGCTTATTTCAATCAATTCGTCTATTTTTTCACAATCTATCTACTTATTTCAATCAATTCTTCTATTTTTTCATAATCTGTCTACTTATTTCAATCAATACGTCTATATTTTCACAATCTATCTATCTGCTTATTTCAATCAATTCTTCTATTTTTTCATAATCTATCTACTTATTTCAATCAATACGTCTATATTTTCACAATCTATCTATCTGGTTATTTCAATCAATACGTCTATATTCTCACAATCTATCTATCTGCTTATTTCAATCAATTCGTCTATTTTTTCACAATCTATCCATCTGCTTATTTCAATCAATTCGTCTATTTTTTCATAATCTATCTAACTGCTTATTTCAATCAATTCGTCTATATTTTCACAATCTATCCATCTGTTTATTTCAATCAATTCGTCTATTTTTTCACAATCTATCTATCTGTTTATTTCAATCAATTCGTCTATTTTTTCACAATCTATCTATCTGCTTATTTCAATCAATAAGTCTATTTTTTCACAATCTATCTACTTATTTCAATCAATTCGTCTATTTTTTCACAATCTATCTATCTACTTATTTCAATCAATACGTCTATTTTTTCACAATCTATCTATCTACTTATTTCAATCAATTCGTCTATTTTTTCACAATCTATCTATCTACTTATTTCAATCAATTCGTCTATTTTTTCACAATCTATCTATCTGCTTATTTCAATCAATACGTCTATTTTTTCATAATCTATCTATCTGCTTATTTCAATCAATACGTCTATTTTTTCACAATCTATCTATCTGCTTATTTCAATCAATACGTCTATTTTTTCACAATCTATCTATCTGCTTATTTCAATCAATTCGTCTATTTTTTCATAATCTATCTACTTATTTCAATCAATACGTCTATTTTTTCACAATCTATCTACTTATTTCAATCAATTCGTCTATTTTTTCACAATCTATCTATCTGCTTATTTCAATCAATTCGTCTATTTTTTCACAATCTATCTGCGTATTTCAATCAATTCGTCTATCTTTTCACAATCTATCTATCTACTTATTTCCATCAATTCGTCTATTTTTTTCATAATCTATCTACTTATTTCCATCAATTCGTCTGTTTTTTTCACAATCTATCTACTTATTTCAATCAATCCTTATAATCTTATCCGTAAATATATGTGAGTGGTGTTTGCGTGTGTGCTTGCTTGTTCATGCGGATGAACACTCTTCCGCGTCGCTGAGATAGATTTAGCGAAAAAGTGCATTAAACAATCGAAAAATATTCGCGCAATAGTAATATAAGTTTTAGCCAGCCGATTAATTGGCAAAGTTTGCAAATATTTCTTGCTGGCGAGTCTGAAATTGTTCGAGCCGATAAAAGAAGGAGATGCTGACTGGGAAGACACATTAGAAGTTATTTTATTTCGGAGATTGTAAAAAAAAAAAAAAAGAAAAGAAAAAAAAAAAGACAACAAAAAAATCATGATTATAATGAATAATGCCATGAATAATTATCCTATCTTCTCCAATTCTTCCCAACATCCTTTTATTTCGGAGACTGTAAAAAAAAAAAAAAAAAAAAAAAAATCATGATTATAATGAACAATACCATGAATGATTATCATACTTTCTCTAATTCTTCCAAACATCCTTTTATTTCGGAGACTAAAAAAAAAAAAAAAAAATCATGATTATAACGAATAATTCCACGAATTATTATCCTATCTTCTCCAATTCTTCCGAACATCCTTTTATTTCGGAGACTGTAAAAAAAAAAAAAAGGAAAAAAAAATCATGATTATAACGAATAATTCCATGAATTATTATCCTACCTTCTCCAATTCTTCCAAACATCCTTTTATTTCGGAGACTGTAAAAAAAAAGACTAAAAAAAAAAAAAAAAAAAAAAAAATCATGATTATAACGAATAATTCCATGAATTATTATCCTATCTTCTCCAATTCTTCTTCCAAACATCCTTTTATTTCGGAGACTGTAAAAAAAGAAAAGAAAAAAAAATCATGACTATTATGAACAATGCCATGAATAATTATCCTATCTTCTCCAATTCTTTCAAACATCCTTTTATTTCGGAGACTAAAAAAAAAGAAAAAAAAATGATGATTATAATGAACAATACCATGAATAATTATCCTATCTTCTCCAATTCTTTCAAACATCCTTATTTACTACTATCCACCCGTTTCCAATTTACAACACAACGGAAACAAAACGAGAATAGACGGCGAACTGACACTAGGAATCCCAACACTGAATTAACAAATATCAAGCGAGAGAGAGAGAACACTGTATATCCTGCAATGAGGCTGACTAGATTACACCTAGGTATTGTGCGTCTTAATTGGGTAGGCCAATTCGCCTTAATTAATCACTGAAATTAATTTTTGATGCATGGGTTAGTGAGTTCAGGGTAGTCGGCCAGTGAAATAACATATGGTTGTATTTCAGTCAAAGTTGGAAAGAGGTGTATGTGTGTACTGTGTGATATGAAATTCTTCTGCCAGCATCGCTTTTTGAAAGCTTTTAGTTTACGGATTGTGCAAGGATATTACTTAATAAAACGAATCCAGAATGTAAATACAGAATGAAATTAAACAGATTTTTAAAAATAATCTAGCGAACCATAAAACACAAAAGCAAAACAAATACAGATAAAAAAGGAAACTACGCTAATAATAATAATAATCATGATAATAACAATAATAATAATGATAATAATAATAATAATAACAACAATAATAATGGTAATAAAAATAAATAAAAGAAAAAAATAATAACAATAATAGCAATGATAGCAATAAAGATAATAATAATAATAACAATAATAATAATAATAATAATAATAATAATAACAATGATAATAATCATAATAATGATAATAGCAATAATAATAATAATAATAATAATAATAATAATAATAATAATAATAATAATAATAATAATAATAATAACAATAATAATAAAGACTAAACATTTACAAAAAAAAAAAAAAAAAAAGCCATTCCAGAATTCCCGTGCCACCCAAATTCACTCAACAGCAACCCATTCGCGCTGCATTATGCTGAACAACCCCGAAGTCCAATAATAACAGGACCAACCAGCCTTATGAGGCGCTGTTGAGCTTTGTCGAATTTGGTCTCTTCGGAAATCGGGTATCGGCTGGAATTTTCTTGTGTGTGTTTTTTTGTTTGTTTGTTTTTCGAAGACTTTTTGGAGATGTTCTTGATGTTGGAAGTTGGTGTTTGTTTGTTGGTTTATATTTTTGTTTTTTTTTCTGTTTGTTTTTATTGTGTATTTGGTTCTGGTTATTGATTTTGGTTGATTTACTCATATATCTATCAGTCAATATATCTATTATATACAAGTGTGTGTGTGTTTGTGCGTGTGCGTGTGTGTGTGTGTGTGTGTATGTGTGTGTGTGTGTGTGTGTGTGTGTGTGTGTGTGTGTGTGTGTTTGTGTTCATATATGTATGCATATATCTATATCCATATCTATCTATCTATCTATCTATCTATCTATCTATCTATCTATATTTATATATACATACATACATACATACATACATACATACATACATACATATAGACAAACACACACACATATACATACATACACACAGACAAACACACACAAACACACTCACATATATAAATATATATACATACCTATATATATATATATATATATATATATATATATATATATATATATATATATATATATATATATATATATATATATATATATATATATATATATATATATATATATATATTTGTGTGTGTGTGTTTGTGTGTGTGTGTGTGTATATGCGTATATATGCGTGTGTGCTTGTGTGTGTGTCTGTGTGTATGTATGTGAGTATATATATATATAACCCCCCCACCCACACCCCACTCCTCACCCCCCCCTCCCCCCCATCCCACACCCCTCCCCCTTGCCCCACCCCCATCCCCCACCCACCCTCCACCCTCCGACACCCACCCTCCGAGACCTAAACGCCAATCGCAGCAGCAAAGACGCGCGCCTCCGCCTCACGAGTTCCCAATGGCCTGCCCCCGAAGCCCAACAAAGGGGCGTCCTCCGTCAACGCCCACCAATAAAGGGAAGACAATCTCGGCTCTTCGGTTCCTCGTCTTCCTCCTCCTCCTCTGTCTAAAAAAAGGGAAGAGGGAAATAGGGAAAAGAAAAAGCAAAGAACAATAAGGAAAAAGGAGGAAAAGAAAAAGAAAGGGAAAAAAAGGAAAAGACAAAAGGGGGAAAAAAGGAAAAGAAAACAAAAAAGGAAATGAAAAAAGGGGTAAGAAAAAAGGGAAAAAAGGAAAAGAAAGGAAAGACAAGGAAAAGAAAAAAGGAAAGAGGAAAAGAAAAAAGGGAAAAGAATAAAAAAGGAAAATAAAAAAGAAAAAAAAACGAAAAAAGAAAACAAAAAAGGAAGAGAAAAAAGAAAAGAAAAAAAAAATGTACGAGTGAACGCAAAAACCGACGGGGTCCGACGGGAAGAACTGTCGGTAGGCGAGCGGTTTCGAGTGGGGGTTGTGGTGATAATGATGATGATAATAATAGTGAAAAAAGAATAATAATGATGATAGCAATAACAGTAATGATGATGATAATAATAGTAATAAAACTGATTATATGATAATAACAATAACAAAACTGATTATAATAATAATGATGACGATAATAACGATAACAATATCAATACTGATAACGGGTCATCCATAATTTTCATCATTATCACAAGTCTACAAAACGTAGACTTTTGAGCAAGTAACGCAGGGAATCCTATAATTATCAGACTCTGTAATTGTAATCTGATATTCATCCGTTTATGATAGTGTATGCCTCAATTTTGTTATCTATATCCTTTATCACTTACTGTTTAGAAAACGGCATAAATGCTGCTATGGAAAAGCGGCCCCCCGTGCTAGCAACACCGACTTGGCGCAAAATTTGAACCGTGGCGGCCGCCGATTGGCCCGTTGGCGGATCATCCTTTTTCAAATTCAAAAAAACGTAACGGTTTGTACACGCGTGATGATGATGAAAATTATGGATAACCCCTAACATTAATGACCATAATGATTATTAAAAAGACATAATGATGAATGATAATAGTATTGATCAGATTCTGACCCTATGCACTGTAATTGTAATCTAATATTCATCCGTTTATGATAGTGGATGTTTCAGTTTTGTTATCTATATCCTTTATCACTTACTGTTTAGAAAACGGCATAAATGCTGCTATGGAAAAGCGACCACCCGTGCTAGCAACACCGACTTGGCGCGAAATTTGAATCCATGGCGGCCGCCGATTGGCCCGTTGGCGGATCACCCTTTTTCAAATTCAAAAAAAACGTAACGGTCTGTACGCGCGTGATAATGATGAAAGTTATGGATGACTCCTAACATTAATGACAATAATGATGATTAAAATGACATGATGATGCTAACATTAACAATGGTTATCAACAGACAATAAGTTTTAATGATGAAAAGATTATGGTTGCTTGCACATAAGGAAGAACATCTCACAGAAGGAGCTTTAAAGTAGGCGCCTTTCGCAGTCTTAAAGCTGTTGGCTGGAACCTAGTCTGTGGTGAAGACTACGTCATACTTTGCTGTACAAGACGGAAAGATAAATTGATGTATATGCATGCATATATATATATATATATATATATATATATATATATATATATATATATATATATATATATATATACACACACACACACACACACACACACACACACACACACACACACACACACACACACACACACACACACATACACGTACATATATATAGGTAGATATATAGAAAGAGAGAGAGACAGACAGACAGACAGAAACAGAGCGAGATAGAGGCATAGAAACACAGAGATAAACACACACACAAACAAACAGACAGATATGGAGAGAGAGAGAGAGAGAGAAACAAACAGACAAACAGACAGACAGACAGAGAGAGAGAGAGAGAGAGATAAAGCATAACAGTACAGACAAAATAAAAGAGAAAGAAAAAACGCGAGAAAAAGAGAAAATAAGAAACAGCCGGGACCACCCCCCCCCACAAAAAAAAAAAAAAAAAAAAAAAAAAAAAAAAAAAAAAAAAGGCAGGATAACAGGATGGATAAAACGGAGCCAGCAGACAGGTGATGATTGAGTATAAGGATATAATTCATCACCGACTCGATCTCGTCTGTAAGGGCTTTGACCGATGGCTTCGGAGGGCAGTCTTGCATGGCGCCCTTAAGAGAGAAATGTGGGAAGGAAAGGAAACAGGAGTTGACAACAGGGGAGTCGGGAGGGAGGCGAAGGAGCAGAATAGAGAAGAGAGAGAAGACAATTTTATTTTTATTTTATTATTATTATTATTTTTTTTTTTTGAGATGATATGAAGGGAAGTAGGTGAGAGAGGGTGGGGTGAGGGAGGGAGGGAGAGAGAGGGAAAAAGGAAGAGGGAGAGAGAGAGAGAGAGAGAAGGAGGAAGGAAGGGAGAGGGAGAGAAAGAGATAGAGTGAGTGAGAGAGAGAGAGAGAGAGGGAGAGCGAGCGAGCGAGAGAAAGTAAGAGAGAGAGAGAGAGCGAGCGAAAGAGCGAGCGAGAGAGAGAGAGTAAGAAAGACTGACTGACGGAGAGAGAGAGAGTATAAGATGCTCTGGGAGGGGTTCTCACGGGAAATGCACGGTCTGGTTCCAAGTTTATTGAAGAGGCAAAGTGGACGAAGGTCGACAACAAGGGAACCCGGAGTGGCGGCTTCCAGAAGGCAGCGACCGAGCTGGACTCTGACCCTCGGAAGAATGTTTGTACGGGTCAAGGAGAAGGTCGGAGGTCATGGGCGAAGGGGGCGTGACCTAGATCAGCACGGTCACTCCTGCTAGTCGGGGGGCGTGACCTTGGAGGCGTTTGACCTATCAGAGAAAGAGAGAGAGAGGGAGAAAGTGTGTGTGTGTGTGTGTGTGTGTGTATGTGTGTGTGCGTGTGTGTGAGAGAGAGAGAGAGAGAGAGAGAAAGAGTGTGTGTATGTGTGTGAGAGAGTGAATGGAGTGTGTGTGTGTAAGGAAGAGAGAGAGAAAAAGAAATTATGAACTGAAACAAAGGCTTTGTGCGAAATGAAGAAAGAAAAAACAAAAACACACAAAGAAAAATAAAAACAAAATCTATCTTAGGAATCAAAAGACAAATCAAAATCAACAAAAGAAATCTGTGACGTTTCGAGCCGGGATAACGTAATCCTATTCAGGTATAAAGTATTATCATAATGAACACTATTCAAACAACGGTATAATTGTTTAAAATATCATTCCTTTCAACAACAACCTGTTTCCGGGTGATTATATATTAAAGTCTCAAAAATACTGGAATTTACCATATCTTTTCACAGCATATGAATACAAATATCATAAGCATATGCATTTAACACATAAACAATAAACCCTTTGTTCTATTTTTATTTTCAGAGTAACGACAATACAGTAACGCATTTAAAATTAATTCAAGTCTAAGCTCTATATTCTTTATATATCCGTTTAAATGCTCTAAAAAATCTAGATTTCCTCGCTTTTAATCCGAATTATGCTGCAAAATACGCCCTCAGAATGGTAGCATTATCATTATGTTGTCTGTCTAATATTTTATTCTATGACTGTGTGTTATATTGCTCTTTGCTTTTATTTACTATTATTTACTGTTTATTTACTGTTATTATTGTTGCCTTTTGATGATGCTGGTAACGATAAAATTATGATATTAATGATAATGATGATAAATATAATAATTATTATAGTAGTGATGACAATAACAGTAATGATAGTAATGAAAATGATACTAATAGTATTATTGACAATGATAATAATCATAATGATAATAATAATTATATTGATAACATTAACTACCATTATTATTATTATAGTTATTGTTGTCATAATCAACATTACTGCTACTGACATCATTATCATCATTTGTATCATTATTATGACTATCATCATTATCATTTATCATTATCATTAGCGTAATGATAATGGTAATGATGACTGTCAATTTCATTAGCATTACTATTATCATATTCATTAGTTCCAATATTGTTATTATCATTGCTATTGTTATATTTACTATTATTAGCCGTAATCAGTGTCGTCTGAAGGGGGTATTTTGAGAAGGGGGGGGGAGGGGGGGGTGTTGAAGTATTTTTCATTATCTATGTGTGCTAGTGAGGATCATAGCAGGGATAATGATGATTATAATGGTGATACTGATAATGATGATGATATAGATAATGATGATAATGATGATGATATTGATAATGATGGTGATTATAATGATGATATTGATAATGTGGATGATATAGATAATGATGCTAATGATGATGATAAAGATAATGATGATAATGATGATGATATTGATAATGATGATAATGATGATGATATTGACAGTGATGATAATGAGGATGATATTGATAATTATGATATTGATAATGATGGTAATGATAACAGTAAAGATAATTTTCATTCGTCATTTTTGCCAATACTAATAAGTATGTCATTATCACTATCGTCATTCTCTGTTGCCTTCACTATCATTATCACCGTCCCCATTAAGTGAACACGTAAGGCAGCCATTTCACTATCCCTACCAATACTAGCTTCTTAAAATTAAGCTAAATATCACAGACTTAATATCACGACACAAAACAGACCATCCACTTCCGCAAAAAAAAAAAAAATAATAATAATAATAATAATAATAAGAAAAATAATAATAATAAAAGAAAAAAATCAAGTAATCCAAAAGAAAAAATAATCAGGTAAAAGGTAATAGATAAAGAAAGAATAAAAAAGAAAAAAAAAGTCAGGTAAAAGAAAATAGATAAGGAAAGATTAAAAGAAAAAAAATACAATAAAATAAAATTGATACAGAAAGAACACACACACAAAAAAAAACAACAGAAAAAAAATCAGGTAAAGAAAATAGATAAAGAAAGAGACAAAAAAAGAAAAAAAATCAAGTAATAGAAAATACACAGAGAAAGAACAGAAAAAAAGAGAAAATAACCAAATAAATGAAAATAGATAAAGAAAAAAAAAGTAAAAAAAAAAAAAAATACATAAAAAAAATCAAGTAAAAAGAAAATAGACAAAGAAAGGACAACAACAACAATAAAAAGAAAAAATCTTCGACACACACGCACACACACACACTTCTTCAACCCCGGCCCCATAAGCGTGAAAGAGGTTGTCTGTCCTCCTTCTGGAAGGTCCTTTTCAAGTGATATGTATGCATGGAGTTCATCCCATCATAGGATTGTCCTGGTTCACCGAGGAAGCTTCCTGCCGAGACGCTCCTGCATGTTCTTAAGGATTCCAGCTGCAGGGAAGGTGGTGTCTGATTTGTAATGGATATGTGTGTGTGTTGTGGAGATGGATGGTGGATGTAAGGGTGGAGGAGGGATTCTGTGTAGGTGGGTTGTGGTTTTGAGTTTGGTGTTTTCGAAATGAGGGGAGGGGGGAGTGTATGGGTTTTTGGGTCGGGTGTGGGTGTGGGAGTGTGTGGGTGGGTGTATGTCTTGGGTGTGTTTGTGTTTATGTGTGTGGGTGTGGAAGTGTGTGGGTGGGTGTATGTCTTGGGTGTGTTTGTGTTTATGTGTGGGTGTGGAAGTGTGTGGGTGGATGTATGTCTTGGGTGTGTGTTTATGTGTGTATGTGTTGTGTAAGTGTGTGGGTGGGTGTATGTCTTGGGTGTGTTTGTGTTTATGTGTGTATGTGTTGGGTATGTATGTATATATTTATGTATGTATGCGTGTGTGTGTATATATATATATATATATATATATATATATATATATATATATATATATATATATATATATATATGAGTATATATGTGCATATAATGTTTATGCTAGTATATATATGTATGTTTGTATGTACAAGTTTATGTATATATGTATGTATTTGTGTATGTATGTATGCATGTATGTATACATATGTGTATATAAGTATCTGGTACTTTAACGGCAACAATTCTTTAACCATTTCTCTATTTTATCTAGTTTTATGCAATGTTAGCCAGGTTATAATGCCTGGTCTTCTAGCATATCAGAATGCCTGTACCTCATTAGGCTTAAAAATTATTATGATAAACCGAAATAGATTGATAAACAGATAGATAAAAATGGTAAACGTATTAATACAAAATTATGTCTTATACATCCTTTTAGCACTTGTTGTAGATGGTGATCAGTGTCTATGTAATCAGTGGTTATGCACTAATTACATGCCTCTAAATTATTTACATTAGTATTTTTGTAGAAACATATTTGAGCTTAATCAATTTGCATATCACTAACGATTTGAATATTGTAACTTGTAATCAAAATAGAAATATATGATAAGAAAAAAATAAGAAAAGAAGAAGAAAACGAAGAAAAAAAACAATAAAAAAAACAAAGATAAGAAAGAAGAAAAAAGAATAATAAGAAAAAGAAGGAGAGAAGAGGAAGAAAAGTAAATAAACGATGATTAGAATAGAATAAGAAAAAAAAATATGATAAGAAAAAAGATAAGAAAAAAAGAAGACAACAAAGAAAAAAACATAGAAAACAAAAAACAAAGATAAGAAAGAAGAAAAAAAAATAATAAGAAAAAAGAAAGGAAAAGAAGAAGAGGCAGAAAAGTAAATAAACGATATTAAGCCATCATCCTTATTTTATTGCGTAAGACACGTTTTTCCTTCTGTGCATTATCCGTCATTATACATCATGCATGACATTATCCATCATCGAAGTCTCACCCGAATCACGTGACGGTCGATCCGGACACGCGACGAAGGAGAAGAAGAAGAAGCAGAAGAAGAAGAAGAAGAAAAACGCAATGAGAGAAAGAGAGAAGAACAAGAAGAAGAAGAAGAAGAAAAACCGCAATGAAAGAAAGAGAAGAAGAATAAGAAGAAGAAGAAAAACCGCAATGAGAGAAAGAGAAGAAGGAGAAGAAGAAAACGCAATGAAAGAAAGAGAAGAAGAAGAAGAAGAAGAAGAAGAAAAACGTAATGAGAGAAAGAGAAGAAGAAGAAGAAGAAGAAGAAGAAGAAGACGAAGACGAGAAACGCAATGAAAGAAAAGAAGAAGAAGAAGAAGAAGAAGAAAAACCGCAATGAAAGAAAGAGAAGAAGAAGAAGAAGAAGAAAAACGCAATGAGAGAAAGAGAAGAGAAAATAGAAAATAAAAAAGGGAAATATGCAACGAATAAAGTGAAAAAAAGCAATAATAGAGAGAGAAGAGAAAATA
>NC_091581.1:28540010-28542510 GCF_042767895.1 Penaeus vannamei
GAGTATTGTTGTTATTGTTATCGTCATCATCGCAATCATCACCACTTTGCTAATACGAGTGTTATATCAATATTATGAATATTATTCATATATTTACTTATCATTTTATGTATTTGTTTATCTATTTTTTTGTGATAGTAGAAATAGTAGGAACAGGAATGGTAACTTTCAGTAATATTGTAATCATCATTATAATTATTATTGATATAATTTGTATCGCTATCGGTTCCATTTTCGCTCCATTATGTATTTGTTTATCTATTATTTTTTGCAATAGTAGTAGAACCAGTAGTAACAGGAATGGTAACTTTTAGTAATATTGTAATCATTATAATTATTATATTTTTTATAGCTATCGGTTCCATTTTCGCTCCATTTACAGTGCCGTGATCACTTTCCACGATCATTATTTTCATCATCATACCCATCATTATCGCCGCTGAATGCTATATCATCTTCATAAATTTTTCCCTTCGCCATTTCGAGAGAGGAGAATTCCGAGGCTCCGACTTAATTATTTCCTCCACTCAAGATGGCGCATTCTCCTCCCGTTTCCGAGAAGCCGCTTTCTTCAAACACCGCTTTTGAAGTCTCCGCTCTATGATCTCCCAGTATCAAAGGACCGTTCTAAAATACTCAATTTCCGTGCATTATCTTTCTTTTTTCTTCTTTACTGCTCTACGTTTGTTTTCTTTTAGAATAGTATCTGTTTTTTTGTAGGTTTTGTTTTCGTGTTTGTTTACGTTTCCTCTGACCTTCGGTAGTACACCTTTCGAATGTTTGAGATAGGTCTATATTTTTTTAAAACATACAATCCCCGCTTGGTAGAGTGAGAACGTAAACATTATCTTATTTCTCATTTCTTAAAAGATAATTTGACATAAAAGCGAGGATAGACTGAAAGAGTTTGTTCCCTAATTAATATTGGCAGATTTTAAAAAGATGCTTTGCTCTTTGGTCTCTGGGCCTCCGCTTCAGACACTCATTTGCGAGTCTCGCTTAGGCGGGGCGAGTCTCGTTAGGTATTCCGTTTTTTCCTTTCTTTCCTCCCTTCTCCTTTGTCTCTCTTTTCGTCTTTCTTTTCTCTCTTTCTTTATTTTGTTTTTGTCCTTGTTTCTGTTATCATTTTTCGTTATTATTACCACGATTTCTCTTTATTTATTGGTATCATTATCATAAATTTTTCCGTTATCATTGCTATCATCGATATTATTACTATTAGCATTACCATATCATGTTTATCGTCATCTCCATCGTTATTATCATTATCATCATCACTGTGCTTTGTTTTCTTGTTGACATTGTCATTAGTGATAGCAATATAGTAATATTGATAGTAATAACATTTTTTTTATATATTTCATTTTTATTTTTTTTATTGTTATTATTATTCCTAACATCTTTATCATATTATTATAAGATAATATTACTTTTATTATCATTATTACTGTCAGCATTATTATCATTATTATCACGGTGATCGTTATTATTGTCATTATCATTATAATTACTATCTGTTATATTACTATTATCTTCATCTCTATTATCAGTATCGTTATCATAAACCTTCCCATATATCATTTTGAGAATGGGTGGTTTTCCAGCAATATGACACAGGAAGTTACTGAAAAGAAATTCTCAAGGGATTTGGAATGCATAGATGGCGAACCAGATAAAAGATTAATTTGCAGTGGTTGATCATTCAATATGGATTTGCTGAAGTTGATTTTCTTGCAAAAGGATATTGTAGTTGAGTTGTATCTTGTATAGTTGTTTTTTTCGGACGTTTGTAGAAGACTGAGTTTTGTTGTAATTGTTTAATTATTGTTTTTACTATCATCATTGTTATTATCATTCTCGTTATTGCTTCCACTGGAAAGGGAACCTAGCTTAGTTTTATGTTCATGTAACCATTTATTTAATAGATTGTTAAGTTAGTTGGTGTGTCACCTTAATAGGGACTGACTGAGGAGTTGTGATTCGCTGTCGATCAACCAACTCAGCCATGAATGAAATTAAGGAGTATTCTATGCAATAAATTATCGAGTGTTGGAGGGTCATAACTTCACTTCTTAATTTTATTTATTATCATGTGTTTTGTGTCGTGTATTTTTTTTTTTTTTTTTTTTTTTGTCATGTGTCTTTTGTTATTAAGTATTTCTTTGTTATCGTGCATTTTATTATTGTTATTATTATTATTATTATTATTATTATTATTATTATTATTATTATTATTATTATTATTATTATTATTATTATCATTATTATTATTATCTTCTTATCATGTACTATTATCATTGTTGTCATGAGCATCACTATTGCAGAGTGGATTAATGATAACAGATACAGACTAATAAAATTATTCTAACTGCAAAATCAAAATCATGATCATGAAAATTATAAAAGAAATCATTGTAGAAAAGGTATGAATGAGACTGAATATCTTCACAATACAAGAGATGTATTTGACCGGTTTCGATTACGTCTTCGTCAGAAATAC
>NC_091581.1:28570010-28580010 GCF_042767895.1 Penaeus vannamei
AACACGTGAACAACTGAATACGTGAACAACTGAACACGTGAACAACTGAACACGTGAACAACTGAACACGTGAACAACTGAACACGTGAACAGCTGAACACGTGAACAACTGAACACGTGAACAACTGAACACGTGAACAACTGAACACGCGAACAACTGAACACGTGAACAACTGAACACGTGAACAACTGAACACGTGAACAACTGAACACGTGACGAGAAGTACCCACACAAACGGGGCTTTGTTCTTTGTTCAGGCGATAGGAAATTAATTGAATCTAAGGGGATTTATGAGGCTAAATTATTAAATTATTGGGGCCATGAAATGAGACAAGTCATATCCACTTGCAACTGTTTTGGGGTTTGCAGAGTAATGATGGAGGTTTTGGGGGGGCTTTCCTTCGGGGGGGTGGGGGGGTGGGGGGGGGCGTTTTGTGGTGTGGATGTGGTGTTGCTTGTTTGTTCGGGAGGGTGATAATCGTTTTGGGGGCTTTCCTTCGGGGTGGTGGGGGTGGAGGGGTGGGAGGGGGGGTGGGGTGGGGGGGTGGGGGCGTTTTGTGGTGTGGATGTGGTGTTGCTTGTTTGTTCGGGAGAGTGATAATCGTTTCGGAAAGATGAGCTGTATGTTTTTGTTTGTTTGTTTTGTTTTGTTTCTTTCTCTCTCCCCCACCTTAAATATCTCGTATTACACACACACACATACACACACACACACACACACACACCCCCACACACACACACACACACACACACACACACACACACACACACACACACACACATATATATATATATATATATATATATATATATATATATATATATATATATATATATATGTGTGTGTGTGTGTGTGTGTGTGTGTGTGTGTGTGTGTGTGTGTGTGTGTGTGTGTGTGTGTGTGTGCGTGTGAGTGTGTGTGTGCGCGCGTGTGTGTGTGTGTGTGTGTGTGTGTGTTTGTCTGAGTGTGTGTGTGTGTGTGTTTGTGTGTGCGTAAGTCTGTGTTTTTTTTTTTGTGAACACAACACATAAAGTTATATATTAGCATATGTACTATACATATACGTGTATCTAGACGTAATATTCCATAAACTATTAACTTCTTCCTTGAAACAATACCCTCAAAAACACCCAAAGACAATAACAATAAATAAACATAACATCTATTTGCATCAGATCTTCGAGTTTCCAAATCAGGATTATTTCCATTATTTCTCGGTATTCGAAAGTAACCAAGACACATACGTAATAGTTGATGATTCATTTCCTGGTATTACGTTACTGCTACCGCCGGGGTGTGACTAATAACCAGAAGAAAAATGAGTTACTGTCACCATAAGAAGTAAGAAAAAACTACAAACTTACGACAATAAAATCATCTACGTTTCTCGGATTTATTATTATTGTTGCCTTTTTTGTTGTTATTGCCGAGAGAAAGGTAGTAAGAAAGGGGAAATGATGACGAGAATAAATGGAAATCATAAATACATATTGCCGATTTTAGTGTCATGGGGGACGGATTATGGTAGCAATCGTGATTAGGGAAATGACGATGATGCAACAGTGTGAAGCAGAGGTTCCATTAGCCATAGGTGACTCGGGAACCAGACTTAACTCAAGGATTATCTCCTTCTTTGGCTCCTTCTCTCAAATCTTTCACTTTTCTCCTACCCCTACCTTTTACCCTCTTCCTCTATTCCCACTTTCGAAATCTCCTCTTCCTCCTTCTTTCTCCCTCTCCCTTCCCACATTCTGTTTTTCTCATCACTCTTCTTACCCCCTTTCGCCTCCCCCTTCTTCTCTTTCTCCTCCCCTTCTCTCCTCCATCTTCCTCCTTCCATCCTATCAATCTTTACCCGTCCTCTTCTCCATATAAATTCCTCTTCGCTTCTCCCCCCCCCCCTGCCCATTCCCCCTTTCAAAACCTCTCCCATTCCCCTCTCCTCCACTCCTTCTTCCTTCCTTCTCTCCCTTCCTTTCGCCTCTTTTCCCTTCCTCCTCTCTTCCCTCTCCCCTCTCTTTCACCATTCCTCCTTCCCTTCCCCCTCCTATTCTTCCTCTTCTTCACCTCTCCTTCTCCCTTCACTCCCTCCCTCTCTTTCACCTCTTTTCCCTTCCTCTTCTCTTCTCCCTCTCCCCCTCCCTCTCACCATTCCTCCTCTCTTTCCTCCTTCCTGTTCTTCCTCCTCTTCACCTCTCTTTCCCTCTTCCCTCTCTCCCTCCCCGTCGCCTCTTTTCACTTGCTTCTCTCTTTCCTCTAACCATTCCTCCTCCCTTCCCCCCTTCCTATTCTTCCTCCTCTTCACTTCTCCTTCTCCCTTTCCTCTCTCTCTCCCTTTCACCTCTTTTCCCCTCCTCCTCTCTTCCCTCTCCCCCTCTCTTTCACTATTCCTCCTCTCTTTCCCCCCCTTCCTATTCTCCCTCCTCTTCCCATCTCCTTCTCCCTTCTTCCTCCCCTCTCCTCCACACCTCCCCCACACCTTCTCCCTTCCTCCCAACCCTCCCCCCCTCCTCCCACCCCTTCCCCCCCCCCCCCCCCTCTCCCGCCGCTTAAAAGGCAAACAATAAAATCTTCAAAAGACGAAGGAATTCCGAAATATGCTTCATGTCAACATCGCCCTTATTGTTGCAGAATTGCTAATTGCAATGACAGGAGGGAATTTGGCGTTCGGCAACCTCTCTTCGGCTTGGTTTTAAGGTCGATTTTTTGTTGCTTTTGATGTTTTGGTTGGAGTGTTGTTGTTGTTGTTTTTTATTATTATTGGTTTGATTATTTGAGGTATTAGGTTTTTGGTCGTTATTTTTGCCAGCGTGTTTTTTTTTGTTTTTTTGATAAAAGGAAAAAATATATACTATTGACATGATTTGGTTGGTGTTGTTTTTTTTTTATTATTGTTTTGATTATTTGAGTTATTAGGTTTTTGTTCGTTATTTTTGCCTGCGTGTTTTTTTGATAAAAGGAAAAATATACTATAGACATGATTTTAATTAGTTCTTAAGGTAATTTCATCCTCATTATCATCATCATCATCATCGTCATCGCCATCACATCACCATCACCATCACCATCATCATCATCATTATCAATATCATTATCTCTATCATTATCATCATCATCATCATCATCCTCACCACCACCATCATCGTCACCATCACCATCACCACCACCACCACCACCATCACGATTCACTTGATCAACAGAGACGCTATCAAGCCACACACTCCAGCCTCTCCAATATACTCCAACACACTCTTCTCTCTCTCCGTCAATCTCCATCCTTTTATCTTCCGCCACGTATAGTATAGTCTCCCATACAATCACTTCCCATCCGTCGTTTTCTTTACAGCGACACCGCACGCAAATCACCCCTTGTTTATAAACCATTCTGACCTAAACTATTCTCTCTCTCTCTCTCGTCTTTCTTCGCCAAAACCTATTTGCAGGGTTTCGCGAAATACGATCTCCTCTCTCTGTGTGTGTCTCTGTCTCTCTTTCTCTCTCTGTCTGTCTGTCTGTCTGTCTGTCTGTCTGTCTGTCTGTCTGTCTGTCTGTCTGTCTCTCTCTCTCTCTCTCTCTCTCCCTTTCTGTGTCTGTCTCTCTCGTCCTCTCTCTTTCTCCCCCTTTCTCTCCCTCTCTCTCTCTCTTTCTGTGTGTCTGTGTATCTGTCTCGTCCTCTCTCTTTCTCCCCCCCCTTCTCTCTCTCTCTCTCTCTCTCTCTCTCTCTCTCTCTCTGTGTCTCTCGTGCCCCCTTCCTTCCCTATTTTGTCTACCCATTTCCAAGGCCCAATGACACCCTTCTCTGATTTTGATTCTCTTCATCTCAAAGCCTCTATTTAGGTAAATGCGAACCCCATTACCCCTTCCCTTCTCCTGCTTTCTCCCCATCCGCAACTTTCCTATCACACTTCCCTTTACTCCCCTCTTCTTCTCCCTCCCCACTACTCCCCTTCTCCCTCCTCTGATATCGTCTTTTTTCCCTTACTCTCCCTACCCTTAGCTACCCCTCCCCTACCCTTCTCCCTTATTTACACGTCTCTCCCCCGTCCCCCCCACCCTCATCTATCCTTAATGACCCCTTCCCTACCCTACCCTCACACTCCCACACTCCCTTGGCCTCTCATCCTCCCCATCTTTCTCTCCCTACCATACCCACCATACCCCCTCCCCTTCCCTACCCCCCATTCTTCTCTCCCTACCATATCCAGCATGCCCCCTTCCCTTCCCTCCCGTTCTTTGGCCCTCATCCCTTACCCCCTCCCCTCCCCCCATCCCCCCTCCCCTCCTCTCCCCTCCCCTCCCGTTCTTTGGCCCTCCCCCCTTCCCCCCTCTCCCCTCTCTTCCCGTTCTTTAGCCCTCCCCCCTTCCCTCCCCTTTCCTCCCCTCCCGTTCCTTAGCCCCCTTCCCCCCCTCCCCCCTTCCCCAACTCCCCCCCTTCCCTCACCTCCTCCCCTTCCCTCCACTCCCTCCCCTTCCCTCCACTCCCCCCCTTCCCTCACCTCCTCCCCTTCCCTCCACTCCCTCCCCTTCTCCCCACCTCCTCCCCCCCACCGTCAATTCCCGGGTGAGGCGAGCTGATAAATCGGCGGCGTTGTAATTCGTCACTAGAGACCCACCAATACATTTACACAGCGTCTCCCGCCCCCTGTCGCCCGGGTCCCGCCGCGTTCGGGTGTCCTCGCCGTAACTCTGGCTTGGGCTTGAGTTTCGCGCGTGGATGTTTATTTCCATTTTTTTTTTTTTTTCCCCGCTTTTGTTCGGGTACGTGCGGCTCTTATTGTAGTCGTGAAGTGAGGGAGATTTGTGTAAGGACTTGATTTAATGGATTCCGGGATTTTTGGCTTATTTCTATTCTTAGATGTAATGGGAATAAAATGGCCTTTTTTTCTTAATACGGGACCTTAACGCACGTGCAGTGGTGCCAGACCAGGCGTCGATCTCGCCAGGTGACGAATGGGAAATGTAAATGTCCTTCAGATTTACTACGTTGGCAATACTGTTACTTTGTTTACTTTACAGGGATGTCTTCGTTATTCTGACAGTGGCATTGGTTTCATCTTTTTTATGCGTGTTTTACTTTTTCTTTCTCTCTTTTTGGGTTAATTTTTTGTTTGTTTTGTGTCTTATTTTTTCTTTGTGGTTTATGTTTACAGTATTTTTTTTTTTTTTTTTTCTTTTTTTGGTTATTTTTTCTTTCCTTTTCTTTGAGTTATTTTCCTTTATTGGTGTTTTTTTTTCTTGTGTAATTTCGTTTTGTTTTTTTCTGATTTTCCCTTCTTCCAAGTTTTGATTTTTCTTCTATTTTCTTCATCCCTTCTTTTCTCTCTTTCCCTCTCCCTCTTTCCCGTCCTTTCCTATTTTTCTCCTTCCCATTTCTTCCTCTCCTCTGATGCTTCCTTTTCCCTCCTTTTATCTGCTCTTATTCTCTCTTCTTATCTATTTCTTATCCATTCCTCTCTTTCCTCTTTCCACCTGTTTTTTTTCCCTTTTTCTTTTTCTTCTTTCTCATTCCCCCATTCAGTCACCCCCCCCCCCCCTTGGCGTCTAGAAGGATGAGACAAACTTCTGACGAAACGATAATAATGATAAAGATAAATGATGATAATGATGAAGAGAAATTATAATAATGATAACGATAAATGATGATAATGATAAAAATAAAAGATGATAATGATAAAAGTAAATGATGATAATGATAAAGACAAATTATAACAATGATAAAGATAAGCGAAGATAATGCTAAAGATAAATGATAATAATGATGAAGAGAAACTACGATAATGATAAAGATGAACGATAATAACGATAAAGATAAATGATTATGATAAAGATAAATGATAATAATTATGTAGACGAATAATAACAATGATAAAGATAAAAAGAAACACTATCTCTTTAACAAAGTTTTCCACCTTCCCTTTCTCCTACTCCCTCCGCTTCCCTCTTCTCCTCTTCTCCTATTCCCCCTTCCCTCTTCTTATCCTATTCCCCAGATTTTCTATAAGATTTTCACTCTTTTTTCCATCTTCTCTCTTTCATTTTACGGATCTTTAACATGATTTTATAATCTTATTCCCCTCTTCAATCAATTTTTTTCTCAATCCCTCTTTTTTCTCTATCTCTTTCTTAACCTTTTTTTTCATCTCCTTCTTTCTCCTCCCCCCACTTTTCTTTTCTTTTTTTTTTAGTTCAATCTATAACTTTTCCTCTTCCTCTTCCCTCCTAAGTCTTTCCCTTCTCCAACCGTTTCCCTTACTCCCCCGTTTCTCACCCTCTCACCCCTTGTTTCACCTGTATCAATCGCTTTTCCTTTTCTCCCTTTCTCTGCTACCCCACTTCCCCTCCCATTTTCCCTTTCCCTTCTCTACTTCTCCTTTTTCCCTCACTCTATTTTTCACTTTTATTAATCGCATTTCTCCCCTCTTCTCCCCTTCCCCCCTCCCCTCCCCCACTTCCCTTCACCCTTCTCCTCTCCCCTCAGCGCCTCCGCCTTCACCCTTCTCCTCTCCTTTCAACACCTCCCCACCCCCATTTCCCCCCCACTTCCCTCCCCCTCCCGTCTTCTCTCCTCCCCCACTTCCCCCACCCCTTCCCTCTTCACTCCTCCCCCTCAACACCCCCCCACTTCCCACCCCTTCCCTCTTCACTCCTCTCCCCTCAAACCCCTCCTCCTCCCCCACTTCCCCACCCCTTTCCCTCTTCACTCCTCTCCCCTCAAACCCCTCCCCCTCCCCCCACTACCCTCCCCTTACCTCTTCACTCCTCTCCCCTCAACACCACCCCCCTCCCCCACTTCCCCTCCCCTTCCCTCTTCACTCCTCTTCCCTCAACACCTCCCCCCCACTTCTCTCCCCTCCCCCACTTCCCCCCCTTCCCACTTCCCTTCCTCTCCCCTCAACACCCCCCCCCCCCCACTTCCCCCCCACCCCCTCCTCCGATGACGAAACAGCGCATCCCCAACAAAAGATCCAGAACGCTACAGTTGCCGGTTATCGAATTTCTATCAATTATAGCCATCGATAGCACACTTGTCTTCCTGTGACTGGAGGATATATTACAGAGTAGATATAACTCTGGTTCTATTGAGGGTTATAGATCCTGATTGTATTCTCTGCTGTTGTTTTGTGTTGTTTGTTGTGGTCGTGTTGTTGTTGTTGTTTTTTTTAGTCTTTCGTTTTAATGTCTGTTTGCGTGTTTTTGGGGATGTATGTTCTTTTGTTTGTTTGTTTGTTGTTTAGTTAGATTTGTTTACGTTCTCTTATATTTCTGTTTCGTGAAATTATTTATTTTATTCATATTTGTTTATGTTGCGTATTTTCATTTACTTTCTGTTGTTTTTTTAATGTTATTTATTGTATTAGTATTCGTACGTATGTGTGGGTGTGTACATGTATATATACATATATTTTGATTAAACTATTTGTTTTATTTATTTGTAATTCTTTATAATTCCTGTTATATGTCGCACTTATTGTTTATATTTATGTTTCCTAAAATTTATTATCAAATTTACAGCCGCTCAAACATACATCAATTGAAAGACTAAACTTTTTTTTAACAAACACCAAGGAAATATTTATGCAAAGAGATTAATCATATCTAAAGCAGTTAGTTCATCATATGATTTAATTAATGCAGATATTACAGGAAAATTTATTGATCAATATGTAATTAAACATTTTGTCTCTCAATAGAACTGATTATAATGGAAATCCTAATGCGATTATTAATATTGCCATAATATATCTATGTATATCTATCTATCTATCTATCTATCTATCTATCTGTCTGTCTGTCTATCTATCTATCTATCTATCTATCTATCTATCTATCTGTCTGTCTATCTATCTATCTATCTATCTATCTATCTATCTATCTATGTATCTATCTATCTATCTATCTATCTATCTATCTATCTATGTATCTATCTATCTATCTATCTATCAATCTATCTATGTATCTATCTATCTATGTATCTATCTATGTATCTATCTATCTATCTATCAATCTATCTATGTATCTATCTATCTATGTATCTATCTATGTATCTATCTATCTATCTATCAATCTATCTATGTATCTATCTATCTATGTATCTATCTATGTATCTATCTATCTATCTATCAATCTATCTATGTATCTATCTATCTATGTATCTATCTATGTATCTATCTATCTATCTATCAATCTATCTATGTATCTATCTATCTATGTATCTATCTATGTATCTATCTATCTATCTATCAATCTATCTATGTATCTATCTATCTATGTATCTATCTATGTATCTATCTATCTATCTATCAATCTATCTATGTATCTATCTATCTATGTATCTATCTATGTATCTATCTATCTATCTATCAATCTATCTATGTATCTATCTATCTATGTATCTATCTATGTATCTATCTATCTATCTATTTATCTATCTATCTATCTATGTATCTATCTATCTATCTATCTATCAATCAATCAATCAATCAATCAATCTATCTATCTATCTATCTATCTATCTATCTATCTATCTATCTGTCTGTCTGTCTATCTATCTATCTGTCTATCTATCTATCTATCTATCTGTCTGTCTGTCTATCTATCTATCTATCTATCTATCTATCTATCTATCTATCTATCTACCTATCTATGTGTGTGTGTGTGTGTGTAAACATTTATACACACACATACAGAAACACACAAACACACACACATATATAGAAAGAGAGAAAAAGAGGGAAAGAGAGATAGAGAGATAGATTTAGTCTTATTTTATATTGTCTGATATTTGCTAACCGTCAACCATCTTGAATGATGATAATATAATCAAAGATTGCGAAGACAAAACGGAAGAGAGAAAATTAAAGATAAAGTAGTAGACGAGGAAGAAGAGGAGGGAAAGGAAGGTTGGGAGGAAGAGGAATAAGACAAGAAACTAGAAGGGATAAGGTGATGAAATAGACAAAGTAGTAGCGAAAAAAAAAAATCAAACGGAGAACGATCTACACACGACACTCCTCCTCTTCTCAGAAACGAGACTCACTGACTCTCAAGGACGAGAAATTGTTTCAGGCGAGTCAACGACACCGTCAAATCTGGAGCGGTATTTCGAAGAAGATTCCTTACACGTCTTGTTAGAATCGAGGACATATTTCAAGTCCTCGCGAGTCTGAATAGCTCAGTTTCCCCCGAGATGCCGCGAATAGAAAACGGGGAATTGTAAAGAAAACGAGCCGCCATTGAAGCAGATCTCCCGGTCTCATGGTCATTAAGATCAAGAAATCTGAGATAATCTGCAGACTCGCTTTGAACACGACACATGAAAGGTTCTTGATGCAGCCATGGGGGGTCGAGACAGCTATTGACGGTTGGAACAAGTGTAATCGGTTGTTCAGTGATCAACGCACGGCGAATAATAGGGGGTCATTGAACTTACAAAGGGTTATGAGGTTGAAAACTGTGCCTAAGGATGTAGGAAATTTTGACTCGAAGAAAATGAATAAATGTTTTATTATCCAAAACTCACATACACGTTGTATCTATACACACAAGCATACATGTTCCTCTCCTTGTCATGTAGTGATTGTTATTGTTATTGTCTGCCATTAATGTAGTGATTTTTATTGTCATTGCAATACTCATCACCATCATCACTATCATCACAATCTTCATCATCAATCAACAACAACAAATATCCTCAATCTAATAATAAAACACAGGCATAAAAAAATCATCATTGATAACTGCAATGATATCAATCGCAATAATTTTACTTGCAATTACAATGATAGTTATGAAGATTAACTGCCATTCTACGGTAACTGATAGTCCGGCACCTCCTTTAATCCGGCCAAAAATACGAGGAAAAATTTGCATTGAAGTAATAGATGGAGGACCATGGCACCTCCAATTTTTTTTTTTTTTTTTTTTTTTTTTTTTTTTTTTTTTTTTGGCCTTTAGTTTTGTGCTTTTATTTACGAGGAAAGAACATTTAAAGAACTTCC
>NC_091581.1:28596345-28598845 GCF_042767895.1 Penaeus vannamei
ATCTATATTTCCAGTTTTATCTTTTACTTCCAGGATTCCAACACCAGCCTCATTCCCAGCATTCACCTTATTCCCAACATTATTACATTTTCCAACACCATCTTCTCTCTCTCTCTCTCTCTCTCTCTCTCTCTCTCTCTCGTTGTCTCTCTCTCTCTCTCTCTCTCTCTCTCTCTCTCTCTCTCTCTCTCTCTCTCTCTCTTCTTTCTTTCTTTCTCTCTCTCTCTCTCTCTCTCTCTCTCTCTCTCTCTCTCTCTCTTTCTTTCTCTCTTTTCTTTCTTTCTTTCCAACATCATCTGACCATTATCTCTAATACTATCATTATCGCTACGGTATCCCTTTCTCCTAATTTACGAAACGCCAGGAAAGGAGGAAATTACATATAAGTTAAACATGGGAAAACAATAGAGAGAGAGAGAAAGAGAGGGAGAGGAAGAGAGGGAGAGATAGAAAGATAGATAGATAGATAGAGAGAGAGACAGAGAGGGAGGGAGGGAGGAGAGAGAGACGGAGAGAGAGACAGAGGAAGGACAGGGAGAGAGAGAGAGAGAGAGAGAGAGAGAAAGAGAGAGAGAGAGGGGGAGGAGAGAGAGAGGGGGAGAGAGAGAGAGAGAGAGAGAGAGAGAAAGAGAAAGAAAGAGAAAGAGAAAGAGAGAGAGAAAGAGAAAGAGAAAGAGAAAGAGAAAGAGAGAGAGAGAGAATAATAATAATAATAATAATAATAATAAGATGGAATGAAGAAAAGAGAGAGAAGGGAAATGAGATGTTAAAATAAGATTAATACCATTCCCTTCCATTTTAGTGTTTTTTGTTTCTCAATTTATGTGTTTGTTTGTGAATACTACCTTCTACATTATGACATTTCTCGAAGCATTTTTTATACACTAATAACATTCCGTTTAGGGATATAGAGATCCATAACACACAAGATTATACCATTTAAGGATATACAGATCCATTACATATATCTTTCCAAGGAAGAGATATTTCGCAAGAAAATTTACGAAGGCAAGCAGAAGGAAAACCACGAAGATGAATATAAAAAGGATTTTTTTTTTCTTAAACAGTGTTTGATAAAAAAAAAAAAAAAAAAGATCCGAAAACGATGCTTTTGAAATTTTTGTTTGTAATACGGGCCGAAGAAGACACCATTTTTTTTTTTTTTTTTTTTTTTTTTTTTTTACGTGTTCGCGGTTCTAATACGAAGACGAAACTTTATGTCTCGCGTTAGACTCAATTTACCGGAAATGTTTCGTAAATGTTTTTGGTATTGCGAATACTTCTTCAAACTCCATTTCTTTTCATCCTCAAAAAGTGTCATGGAGAGCGAGAGAAAAGGGAAAGGGAGGAGGGTAGGGAGGGGGTAGAGGAGAGGAGGGGAGGGAGGGAGGAAGAGAGAGAGAGAGAGAGAGAGAGAGAGAGAGAGAGAGAGAGAGAGAGAGAGAGAGAGAGGAGAGAGAGAGAGAGAGAGAGAGAGAGAGAGAGAGAGAGAGAAAGGGTGCGAGGGGAAAAAAAAAAAGAAAGCGGTGGAGGGATGAGTGAAGGAAAGAGCGAGGGAGGAAAAAAAAGAATGAAAGAGAAAGAGAGAGACGAACAGAAAGAGCTAGACATAACAGAAACAGAGGCACAGAAAGAAAGAATAAACAAGAAAAATAGAACCCAAGAAAAAAAATCCCCCAACCAACCAACTACCCCCCCCCAAAAAAAAAAAAATAAAAAATAAAAAAAAATAAAAAAACGAAATAAAAAAACTAAATAAAACACCATCACACCAGCATTCAAAAAACGACCATAAAACCCCCCACTGCAACGGCATCTTCTTGAACGCACATAGGTTCGCTCTCTTGCACAACCGAGCTTCGAAATGTCGCTCCGAATGGCTTTTATTTTTGCGAATATTTGTCCGTCGCGTTATCAAAGGACAAATAAAGCGAAAATATGAATAAAGGACCGTAGACTTAGATATTCTGTCATGCTCGGGGAATCGCCCATTTGCGGTAAAAGTCCCATAAAACATACTAGTATTCCGATGGGAATTCTCGCTCTTGGAATGATGCTGTACCTTTTTATTCATTTTTTGTTTCTTTTCTTTCTGCTTTGTTTTGTTTGTGCTTGTCTGTCTGTCTGTTCCTGCCTGTTTGTTTGTTTGATTCTTTCTTTCTGCTTGTTTTGTTTGTGCTTGTCTGTCTGTCTCTCTGTCTGTCTGTCTGTCTGTTCCTGCCTGTTTCTTTCTTTCTTTCTGCTTTGTTTTGTTTGTGCTTGTCTGTTTGTCTGTCTGTCTGTCTGTCTGTTTCTGCCTGTTTGTTTGTTTGTTTGTTTCTTTCATTCTGCTTGTTTTGTTTGTGCTTGTCTGTCTGTCTGTCTGTTTCTACTTGTTTGTTTATTTCTTTCTTTCTTTCTGCTTTGTTTTGTTTGTGCTTGTCTGTCTGTGCCTGACTGTCTCTTTCTGCCTGTTTGTTTTTTTCTTTGTTTCTTTCTGCTTGTTTTGTTTGTGCTTGTC
>NC_091581.1:28603845-28606345 GCF_042767895.1 Penaeus vannamei
TCTCCCTCCCTTCCCCCTATCCCTCTCTCCCATATCAAGCCACCTCCTCCTCAAACTCCACCCCATCCCCCTCCTCACCAGCCTCACCCCCTTCCCATCCTTCCCCACTTACCCCCTCACCCAACACCCCACTCTCCACCTCCCCTTACTCCCATCCCACTCCCTCCCTCTTCTACCACACCCCATCCCTCCATCCCACCCCCACCACCCCAGCCTCCGATCCCCCATCCCCCTTCCTCCCTCCTCTACCACACCATCCCTCCATCCCACCCCCACCCTCACCCCAGCTTCCGATCCCCACCCCCCGCCCCCAGCCTCCGATCCCCCTCCCCACCACCCAGCTCTCCGATCCCCCCCCCTCCTCCATTCCCAGACCTGATTGATGGCCCGCTCAGGGAGGGATTGTGAACGGAGCATTTTAATATTGTGGCACGGGAGGAGGTTTTTGCAGGGATTTCAATGACGGAGGAAGAAGGA
The DNA here is from genome assembly GCF_042767895.1 of Penaeus vannamei. Taxonomy (NCBI): domain Eukaryota; kingdom Metazoa; phylum Arthropoda; class Malacostraca; order Decapoda; family Penaeidae; genus Penaeus; species Penaeus vannamei. The sequence goes on from NC_091581.1 coordinate 28,604,323, forward strand.
GGGGGAGGGGAGGGGGTGAAGGAAGAAGGAGAGAGGGGGGGATAAAAGGCAGGAGGGGGTGAAGGGAGGAGGAGAGGGGGATAAAAGGCAGGAGGGTGAAGGGAGAAGGAGAGGGGGGGATAAAAGGCAGGAGGGGGTGAAGGGAGGAGGAGAGGGGGATAAAAGGCAGGAGGGGGTGAAGGGGGGGTGAAGGGAGGAGGAGAGGGGGGATAAAAGGCAGGAGGGGGTGAAGGGAGGAGGAGAGGGGGGATAAAAGGCAGGAGGGGGAGGGGGAGTGAAGGGAGAAGGAGAGGGGGATAAAAGGCAGGAGGGGGTGAAGGGAGGAGGAGAGGGGGGATAAAAGGCAGGAGGGGGTGAAGGGAGGAGGGAGGGGGGATAAAGGCAGGAGGGGAGGGTGAAGGGAGAAGGAGAGGGGGATAAAAGGCAGGAGGGGGTGAAGAGGGGGTGAAGGGAGAAGGAGAGGGGGATAAAAGGCAGGAGGTGAAGGGGGGTGAAGGGAGAAGGAGAGAGGGGGGATAAAAGGCAGGAGGGGGAAGGAGGGGGGTGAAGGGAGAAGGAGGAGGGGGGGATAAAAGGCAGGAGGGGGTGAAGAGGGGGAGTGAAGGGAGAAGGAGAGGAGAGGGGGATAAAAGGCAGGAGGGGGTGAAGAGGGGGAGTGAAGGGAGAAGGAGAGAGGGGGGATAAAAGGCAGGAGGGGGTGAAGGGGTGAAGGGAGAAGGAGAGGGGGGGGATAAAAGGCAGGAGGGGGTGAAGGGAGGAGGAGACGGGGGATAAAAGGCAGGAGGGGTGAAGGGAGGAGGAGAGGGGGATAAAAGGCAGGAGGGGGGTGAAGGGAGGAGGAGAGGGGGGATAAAAGGCAGGAGGGGGGTGAAGGGAGGAGGAGAGGGGGGGATAAAAGGCAGGAGGGGGTGAAGGGAGAAGGAGAGGGGGGATAAAAGGCAGGAGGGGGTGAAGAGGGGAGTGAAGGGAGAAGGAGAGAGGGGGATAAAAGGCAGGAGGGGGTGAAGGGGGGGGTGAAGGGAGAAGGAGAGGGGGGATAAAAGGCAGGAGGGGGTGAAGGGAGGAGGAGACGGGGGATAAAAGGCAGGAGGGGGTGAAGGGAGGAGGAGAGGGGGGGGATAAAAGGCAGGAGGGGGTGAAGGGAGGAGGAGGGGGGGATAAAAAGGCAGGAGGGGAGGGTGAAGGGAGAAGGAGAGGGGGGATAAAAGGCAGGAGGGGGGTGAAGAGGGGGAGTGAAGGGAGAAGGAGAGGGGGGATAAAAGGCAGGAGGGGGTGAAGGGGGGGTGAAGGGAGAAGGAGAGGGGGATAAAAGGCAGGAGGGGGTGAAGGGAGGAGGGGGGGGGATAAAAGGCAGGAGGGAGTGAAGAGGGGGAGTGAAGGGAGAAGGAGAGGGGGGGATAAAAGGCAGGAGGGGGAGATGGGGGGGTAAAAGGCAGGAGGGGGAGATGGGGGTGAAGAGAGGAGAGGTAAGGCATAGGGGTAAGAGAGATAGAGGGGGCAAAAGGCAGGAGTGGAAGGGGAGGAGAAGATGAGGAGGTATGGAAGGGAAGAGAGAGAGGGAGAACGGGAGGAAGGGAAGGGGAGAGGTAAGGTTTACAGGGAAGGTAGGTAAGTAGGTAAGTAAATGAGTAGGTAGGGAAGGGTTAGGTAAGTATGTAAGTATAATCCGACGGGATCCGATCCCTTCGACGGATATAGGATCCTGTGATAAGCAAAGAATCCTTATTTCTTGAAGACAACAAAGGAGACAATTTTACTTTTTTCCTACCAACAGTTATTCCTTTTCTCATGAAATTCTCCTTCTTCCTGTGACTCCTTACCCTCCTAAGGATATTACAGGATGCAGAAGAGCGTGAAGGAGCCCGACAAGTGAAAGAATAAGAAGTAAGAGTAAGGAGAGAGTCGTAAGGGAGAAGAAAGTGTCTGAAGGGAACGACTCGGATTTGAAGAACGACTGTTGGTTCTCTGTGAGCGGTGGTTTGATCTCTCAGCTCGGAGGACGCAGACGGAGGAAAGGCTTTGG
>NC_091581.1:28616345-28618845 GCF_042767895.1 Penaeus vannamei
GGGAGTAGGGGAAGAGGGATGGGGGAGGTAGGGAGGGGGAAAGTTGGGTGGGGTTAGAAGGTGGGGGAGATAGGGAAGGGGGAAGGGAAAGTATGGTAAGGTTAGAAGGTAGACGGGGTATGGGGTAGGGGGAAGCGGGTGGGGTTGGGGATGGAGGGAGGGAGATTGGGGGGAAGGGGAGAGGGTGAGGGGGAAAGGGTGATGGGATTGAGAAGGCGAGGAGGTGAGGGGAAGAAGGGGAAGTAATGAGGATAGAGAGAATGAGGGTGGTAGACACAGGTGTGGGTGGGAGGGAGTTGGGTGAATTAAGGATGGGTGGGAGTGAGGGGAGAGTCTAGGGGGGGGCGGGAGGTAGCTTTGGGGGGGTGAGGCGAGAGAGCAGGAGAGGCGAGGGAGTGAGAAGAGAGGGAGAAGGAAGGGGAAAAGGTGGAAAACCCGTGGGACAGGAGACGTGTGGGGGAGACTCTCTCATTCTCTCTTTTTTTCTGTCTGTCACCCTCTCTGTCGCACTTTTTTTTCTTACCCTTTTTTAAAAACTTTTTCACACTTTCCCCTCCTCTCCCTCTCCACTCCCTCCCTTTCTTTCATTTTTCTTCTCCGGTTTTCAAAGGCTGTTTGACTAGCGGTCCTGATTAGACGCTCATCGAGGTGAAGCCCCAAATGAAATCAACTTACAGCTATTATGTCACATCGACCGTCGACTCTCCTTATCCGGACACCTCACACTTTTACTTGTCCCCGAAAAGATACAGATACTTAAAAAAAGAAGATACTTAACAAGCCACTTCTAAAGGGGAACTCGGCCACTTGGCAATCCTCATCCGGACACCTCACACTTTTACTTGTCCCCGAAAAGATAGATACTTAAAAAAAGAAAAGATACTTAACAAGCCACTTCTAAAAGGGAACTCGGGCACTTGGCAATCCTCATCCGGACACCTCACACTTTTGCTTGTCCCCGAAAAGATACAGATACTTAAAAAAAGAAAAGATACTTAACAAGCCACTTCTAAAGGGGAACTCAGCCACTTGGCAATCCTCATCCGGACACCTCACACTTTTACTTGTCCCCGAAATAGATACACTTTGCAAGCCACTTCTAAAGGGGAACTCGGCCACTTGGCAATCCTCATCTAATATCTCATATTTTTGCTTATCTCCGAAAGATGCACTTAAGAAGTCATTCGTACAGGGAACTCAGCCACTTGGCAATCCTCATCTAATATCTCATATTTTTGCTTGTCCCCGAAATAAATACACTTTGCAAGCCACTTCTAAAGGGGAACTCGGCCACTTGGCAATCCTCATCTAATATCTCATATTTTTGCTTATCTCCGAAAAGATACACTTTGTAAGCCACTTCTAAAGGGGAACTCAGCCACTTGGCAATCCTCATCTAATATCTCATATTTTTGCTTATCTCCGAAAGATGCACTTAAGTAGTCATTTGTACAGGGAACTCAGCCACTTGGCAATCCTCATCCTCCATCTCATATTTTTGCTTGTCCCCGAAAAATGCACATATTTGAATATATTGAAGACATTTGTATAGGGAACTCGGCCACTTGGCAATCCTCATCTAATATCTCATATTTTTGCTTATCTCCGAAAGATGCACATATTTGAATATATTGAAGACATTTGTATAGGGGAATCAGCCACTGGGCACTCCTCATGCAGACATCTCACACTTTTACTTATCCTAGAAAAAGTACACTTAACAAGCCACTTCTACAAGGAACTCAGCCACTCGTCATCCAGATATTTCACTTTTATTTATCCCAGAAATAAATGCACTTAACGGGCCACTTGCACAGGGAACATAGCCACTGGGAAATCCTCACTCAGCATCTCATACTTTTGCTTATTTCCCGAAGTCACTTCTACTCGAAACTCAGCCACTCCTCATCCAGCCATCTCTCTTTTACTTATCCCAGAAAAGTACACTTATCAGGCTACTTGTACAGGGAACTCAGCCACTTGGGCACTTCTCATCTAAAGAAAGAGAGAGAAAGATTTTTCACCTCAAACTAAGGTGCTCTCTCCTCTCTCTTCTCTCTTTTACTAATGCTTCTTCACCTCCCTTTTTTTTCTTTCCACGTTTCGTAACTTTTTACTTTCCCCAACTCACACTTTTACTTATCTCCCCCAAAAATACACTTAAAAAGTCACTTATACATGGAACTCGCCCACTGGGAATTCCAACGTCCCTGTTCTAAATCTGAATTCTCTGGATAAGATTATCTTTAACCGCATCCTGTTCCTTGTGTGTGTACTTGTGAATCCACTTCTAAACACAGGCCGTTGGTACACATCCACCGACGCAAAACAGGCTTCCCTTTTGGGCCAAACAAGAGAAGAATTATGAATGTATATTCGTTCGTCTTCTCTTCTTACTTTCATACTCTCTCTCTCTCTGTCTTTCCCTTTCTCTTTTTTTTCTTTCTTTCTTTCTCATTCTCTCTCTCTCTCTCTCTCTCTTTCTCTCTCACTCACTCTC
>NC_091581.1:28636345-28638845 GCF_042767895.1 Penaeus vannamei
TCTCTCTCTCCCTCTTTATCTATCTATCTCTATCTCTTTCTTTCTTTCTCTCTCTCTTTCTTTCTCTCTCTCTCTCTTTCTCTCTGTTTTTCTGACCTTTCTTTATTTTTGTTTCTTGTCGCTTTCTCTGTCTGTTTGTTTGTCCGTGTCTCTTTCTTTCTATTTTTTTCTTTCTTTCACTTTCTCTTTCATTCTCTCTCTCTCTCTCTCTCTCTCTCTCTCTCTCTCTCTCTCTCTCTCTCTCTCTCTCTCTCTCTCTCTCTCTCTCTCTCTCTCTCTCTCTCTCTCTCTCTCTCTTTCGTGTGTGTGTGTGTGTGTGGTGTGTTATTCTGTCTCCTTTATTTTTTTTCTTTTCTTATCCTTATAATGTCTTTTCCTCTACATATCTTGGAGAAATTTCATACAAGTACCTCACTGTGGTTATATATTTATTTTTTTTCACTCTTCAGTTCTTCCTTCACTCGTCTCCCTTCTTTGCACAGGCCATCATCCTTCCTTCTTGTCTACCTCATACTTCCTCTTATTTTCCCCTTTCCTATCTACCTTTCACTCAACTTCCAGCCCTCTCATTTTTCCCCTTCCTTCGTCTCTCTCTTATTCTCCTCCCTTGCAATATCCTTCATCCACTCCCTTTATTCATTTACTCTCTCTCTCCTTTTCTTCCTTCTTTTCCCCTTCCAGGTTCCTTTTGAATATGTGGTATCCTCTCCTGCTCTTCACCTGTACTTCAACTTAACTAGGTTTTACCTGGTCATCTCGCTGAGTAGGGGTCCTCTCTGGTTTAAGCCATATATGGACATCTGTGCACACGAGCAAGCACGCATACGCACACGCGGAAACATACACACATGTGGGAGAGCTTGGATGAAGATACATAGACGCACACACAATTATAAACGGATAAAATCAGTTACGTACACATTTCGTACACATATTTCAACATTTTATGATTACTTGAGGTTGCATATGAAATCGTACTTACACATATTTCAACATTCTGTACTTACTTGAAGTTCCATATGAAATATATGAATAATAATAGTAATAACAACATCACGGGTTATGATATTACTATTCTCATTATCAGTGATAATAAGAATAGTAAAAGAGACATGTCCTCAGTGTAATGATATTAATGATAATTCTAGCAATAATAACAGCGGCAGTTATGGTATCAGTATTATTAATAACCATGGTCATACTAGTAATAGTGATAATGATAATAATAACAATACCAATTAAAATGAGGTACAGTGTTGCTCTATATATTTCTGCGAACAATACATACCGAAATCTACAGCTGTCAAACCGAAAAGGTCCCTCACATAACAAGCAACTTTCGCCCCTATAGAATTCCTAATATTGGCGTCTGTAGCTCCTGTGCGCCTCTCTAAGAACACTCACCGTGGCTCCTCTCACCTCTCACTGATATTGATTAATTAATGCAGGTATACAAAACACCTTCACACTCATCCAGTGTATTTTGCCTGCGGTGGACAAGCAAGGGGGGAGGTATTTTCAGCCACGGAGAAAGCATTATTGGGAGCACTTAAAGTACATATATACACATACCATTAGACACACACACACTCTCCCTCTCTCTCCTTTATTTCGCTCTCTTTCTCTGTCTCTCTCTCTTCCTCTCTGTCTCTATGTCTCTGTCTCTCTCTCTCTCTCTCTGCCCCTCTCTCCTTTCTTTCTTTCTCTGCTCCCCCCTCTCCCTCTCTCTCTTTCTCTCTCTCTCTCTCTCTCTCGTTCTCTCTCTCTCTCTCTCTCTCTCTCTCTCTCTCTCTCTCTCTCTCTCTCTCTCTCTCTCTCTCTCTCTCTCCTTTCTATCTTTTCTCTGTCCCTCTCTCTCTCTCTCTCTCTCTCTCTCTCTCTCTCTCTCTCTCTCTCTCTCTCTCTCTCTCTCTCTCTCTCTCTCTCTCTCTCTCTCTATTTTATACTTAATACCACTACTTCTACAACCGAAAGACCAATTAAATAGCCTGAAATCCACCCCATATTGCTATACTTACAACCCCGTTTCTTAATCAACCCACAACATGCATACCACAATCAACTACTTTCACTCACTAGGCCACTTTCCTGTGCAACTCTCGACGACCGTAGTTCGTAGTCCATACCGCAAGAAGAGGTAGTCTTAGAGCTTATGAAGTTCCTCTTAAGTACAACTCCGCTTCTCCTAGAAGAGGAAAAAGCCGAAATTATATTTATTTATTTATTTATTTATTTATTTATTTATTTATTTTAAATGACAAAGTAATTCTTCCGTTGTTGCTTTTTCACTTCCATCACTTCTTGTACTTATATAGTGCAAAAGTAGAAAAAAATAAACAAATATGTAAATCAACAACAACAAAAAATAAAATAAGCAAACAAAAATTATACAACTGTCAATATATAACTGTCAATAAACACTTTCCATTCCATGTCCTGTAACTATGCCTATACCTCTATCTATTACTCAGCTCAAGAGTATGGATGGCGCGTTCTTATT
>NC_091581.1:28643845-28651428 GCF_042767895.1 Penaeus vannamei
TAACGATAACACACATACAACAATGATAATAACAAAATTGATAACATACAAAAATGATAATAACAAAATTAATCATGATTACACATATAACAATGGTAATAACAAAATTGATAACGATAACACATATTGACAACAATGACAGAAATGATAACGATAACATACAACAATGATAACAAAACTGATAACAACACACATTGACAACAATTATAATAACAATATTGATAACGATAACATACAACAATGATAATAACAAAATTGATGACACACATACGACGTTGATAATAACAAAATAATAATGATAACACACATACCGACAGTAATGATAATAACAAAAACTGATAACGATAACACACACACAACAATAATAATAACAAAACTGATAACGACAACACACACAACCGACAACAACACTAACCCACTGACCCTCCAACTCCAAGCGCCACCATTTCGAGGCCCACGTGTCCACCCCCTTTAATTACCCAAACTTGAGAGCCTCTCTTTGGTTACTATGGTGACTTGTGTGAGGGGAAAGGCTGGCTTGTTTATGAGGGAACCAAACACGTCTTGGGAGGAGCAGTGTGAAGGAAGGGAAGGAGGGAAGGAAGGAAGGAAGGAAGGAAGGGGGTTGGTAGGGAAGGAGGACTGGGGTTGTCATGTTTGTTATTGTTGTTGTTATTTTTATGATTATCTTTATCAGTATTGTTATTGTTATTGTTATTTCTCTCGTTATTTTTATACCATGATTATTAAGATTCTTGTTATTGTTATTATCATTATCATTATTATTATTATTATCATCATTGTTGTTGTTGTTATTGTTGTTGTTATTATTATTATTATCATTATTATCATTATTATTATACTAATAGTTATTAATGATTATTATTATCATTATTATTATCATTATTAATGTTATCATCATTATTGTTATTGTTACTATTATTATCATAGTTATTATTATTATTATTATTATCTTATTATTAATATCATTATCATTAAAACTATCATTATCATCATTTAGTTGCAACAATAAACAGTATAACCATTGTAGCAAATGAGATTACACAATATTCATTGATTATTAAATCATTATTATCATTACTGTTATTATTGTTATTATTAGTACTAGTGTTATCATCATCATTGAGCTTACGGTTATCATTATTATCATAATCCTCATTACTATCATTATCAATAATGCTATCGTTATCATTATTAATGTTATTAGCAATGTTGTTACTATCAATATTGTTATTATAATTATCATCAGCATTATCATTATCATCATCGTTGCTATCGTTATCATTATTGTTATTAGCAAAATCATTATCAATATTGCTATAATTATCATCATTATCATTATTATCATTATTGTTACTGCTATCGTTACCATCATTATTTATATTAGCAATGTTATTATTATCAGTATTGTCATAATAATTATCATCATTATCATCATCATTATTATCATTATTGTTACTGCTATCATTATCATCACTATTGTTATTAGTGATCTTGTTATTACCAATATTGTCAGTATTGTTGTTATTAATTTTGTAGTTATCATTGTCATTATTACCATCATTATCATCACATCATCACCATTATCATTATTATCACTACTGTTGTTAACATCACCACTATAATTCACTTTAATTATCATTATTGTTAATGAAAATAATAAAATGAAGGAGACCCACTTTTCCCACAGAGAGCAAAGAGTACCAACACCCGCTCAGACCTCGTTACCATGGCAACCCCAGACGCCAGTATAGAAGCACTCGACTGCCACCAATCTTGATTAGCGCTTCCAATCACCAGCCAAAGATTATAGGTGTGAGTCCTAGTTATTAATCTCCCCCTATTCCCTTCCCTTCGCTTGTGATTGGCAGTTCTTGATTATTTAATCGCTACAGCCACACTTGCCGGCTTTAGTGAGTGGGAGTCCAGGGTCGTGTTTGTGTCTCTCTTCTTTTCTGTCTGTCTGTCTGTCTGTCTGTCTGTCTGGCTGTGTGTCTGTTTTTGAATGTCTCTGTTTGTTTCTCTTTCTCTCTGACTTACTTTCTCTCTCTCTCTCTCTCTAACTTAATTTCTCTCTCTCTCTCTAAATTACATTCTCTCTCTCTCTAACTTACTTTCTCTCTCTCTCTCTCTCTCTCTCTCTCTCTCTCTCTCTCTCAATCTCACTCTTTCTCTCTTTCTCGTTTCTTCCTTCACTATTTCCTCCTTTATAACCTCCCTCCATCTCCTCCTTCCCTTCCCTCTAATCCACCCACCCTTACTCCCTTCCTCCCTCCTTCCTTTCACCCACCCTCCCTTACACCCTTCCTCCTTTCCCTTCCTTTCACTCACCCTCCCTCCCTCCTTCCACCCTTCCCCCCTTCCTCCACTCCTCATCCCCCTTTCCACTCAACCACCCTCCCTCCCTCCCTTCCAGTCACCCTCCTTCCTCTCCCTTCTACCCTTCCTCCCTCCCTCCCTTCCACCCTTCCTCCCTCCCATCCCCCTTTCTCCACCCACCCACCCTCCTCCCTTCCACCCTTCCTCCCTCCCATCCCCCTTTCCACTCAACCACCCTCCCTCCCTTCCAGTCACACTCCCTCCCTCCCAGTCACCCTCCTTCCCCTCCCTTCTACCCTCCCTTCCTCCCACCCTCTCCCCTTTTCTCTCCCTTTTATTCCCTCTAGTACAAAATCTGGCGCCCCATCTATGATTAAACCTTTTGAATTCTAAGGCTAATTAAAATGCTATATCCCTCAGTCTGAGCCTTCACACTCCGCCACCTCCTCCTCTTCTTCTTCCTCTTGATCTTCCTCCTTCTTCTTCTTTTTCTTTCTTTCTTCTTCTTCTGCTTCTTCTTCTACTTTTCCAGTTCTTCCTCTTCCTCCACCTCCTCCTCCTCTGCCCCCCCCTCCCCCTCCACATCCTCCTCTTGATCTTCCTCCTTCTTTTTCTTTCTTTTTCTTCTTCTTCCTCCTCCTCTTGTTATGGCTTTTCGTCTTCCTTCTCCCCCACCTCCTCCTCGTCTTTCTGATCCTCCTCCCCTTCCTCATCTTTCTCCTCCTCCTCCTCGTTGTCCTCCTCTTCCTCCTCCACTTTCTCATCTTTCTCCCCTTCTTCTTCCCCCTCGTTGTCCTCCTCTGCCTCCTTCCCCTCCTCCCTCCTCCTCCTCTCCTCCCCCTCTCTCCTCCTCCTCCTCCTCTTCCTCCCCCTTCTCCTCTCCACTACCCTCCTCTTCTGCCTCCCCCTCCTCCTCCCCCTCCCCCTCTTCCTCTTCCTCCTCCTCTTCCTCCTCTGCCTCCTCGTTGTCCTCCTCTTCCTCCTCCTCCCCCTCCTCCTCCTCTATCCGTCGGGAAAGTGAATAAGCCGATTACTTTTGACGTAAACAGGACGCTTTCCTAAACTTGATGAGTCAGTGAATAATCCCGGTAGTTCGGGTTGAGTCACCGAGTCTCCGGTAAATTTGTAAATTCTGAGTCGCGTTGAGTCTTCTTCGTGAGTCTGAAAAGTTATTGGGTTTTATATGATTGCGCATGTTTATTTTCTTTTTTTTTTCTCTCGAAGACGTGAATCTTCTTCTGTGGTTCTTTAACATGAGCTGTTGTTGTTTTAAGTTCATGAGTCTATTTATGAGTCAGTTAGTCTTCTCAGCAGCATGGGTGACTACGAAGTGAGTCGAGGAGTCTATAAAGAGTGCCTGTGAGTCTTTTCTGTGGTGTTCATTGACGTTATTTAAAGAAAAGACATTGAAATCTGATATTTTGAAAAGGAGATCTCAGTCAACATGATATATTTATGAAAACTAATTTAACAAAGTAAAGCACGTAATTGTAAGCTATCAAGGTTGGTTGATATCCCCCTGTGATGACGCTAAATACGGTATAATAATTAATTTTGTAATTAGTCCGACTCTATTCAACTCCTTCAGTGACTTTTAGCTGCTTGAGAAATAATTTTGAAGTTCTCAAAACGTGGCCATAGTATAGGTAGTATAATATTATTTCCAGTTCCGAGTGGACATAGCAAACACAGAAACTATAGTAATGAAATGCATGGATAAATTACCTGATAAAGATACAGGTAGCTACAATTACAACTGTTCTTATAAATATGATACATCTAGGTACATAACTTGGCTTTCGGTTGTCACATCATAGAAGCGGAAAAAATATTATAGATATTAGAAATGATTATCAACAGCTTGCATACCTGATGATAGTCAAGAGAGAGCATATGTGTTTAAGGGCGAGAGAGAGAGAGAAAGAGGGAGGGGAACAGACAGACAAACAAGCAGAGACAGAGAAATAAAGAGATAGATCTAGTGAGAGGGATAGAGATAGAGAGAGAGAGAGAGAGAGAGAGAGAAGATAGAGATAGATAGATAGAGAGAGAAAGAGAGAAGATAGAGATAGATAGATAGAGAGAGAGAAGATAGATCTAGATCTAGAGAGAGAGAGAGACAGACAGAGAGAACGAGAGACAGAGACAGAGACAGACAGAATATAGATCTAGACAAAGAAAAAGTAGACCTAAAGATAGACAGAGAAGAAAAAAACAACACCCCCCCAAAAAAAAAAATAAAAAAAATAAAAAATCATAATAACAAGAAAACTAATAATAACAGTAATAACAACAGCAACGAAATCTAAACCAACACCCCCCTCAAAAAAAAAAAAAAATAATAATAAAAAAATAAAATAAAATAAAAAAAATAATAATAACAAGAAAACGAATTATAACAGTCATAACAACAGGACCCAAATCTAAACCATCTTGACTGCCGTTTCTTCTCCGACTGCGACGAACGGGAACCGCTATCGCTACCCTCACAAAGTCCCCTCTCGCTCCTTCCTTTGTATTTCCCCTCATTCTATTGGTATATTCATAAAGGTATAGAGGGAGAGAGAGACTGTGCAGGTGACATGGCTTCGAGAGGGCGTGGCGTCGAATTGTGAGGTGTGTGTGTGTGTGTGTGTGTGTGTGTGTGCTATTGCTGATTTATAATTCAAGGTTATTCGTTTGCCTTTGAGATCAAACAGGTTTTTTTGTTTTGTTTTGTTTTTTGTTCTTTTTCTTTCTTTCTTGTTTTCTGGTTTTCAATGTTTTTTTTTTCTTTATTTCTTTTTTGCATCCTATTTCTCTCTGTTTTTTTTCTCTTTTTTTCTTTCTTTCTTTCTCGTGTTCTCCATTTTTGTTTCTTTTTTCTCTTTTTTTTCTTTCTTTTTCTCTGTTTGTGTTTCTTTTTCTTTCTGGCTGAACGAATAGATAATGAAAGAAAATGCAAATGATTAGAACTTGAACAGCAACAACAGCGATAAGGACGACGACAACAACAACAACAACAACAAGAACAACAACAACAGCAATAACAAAAACAACAGCAGAAACAACAACAGCAACAACAACAAAAACAACAGCAACAACAACTACAAAAACAACATCAACATCAACATCACCATCATCATCAACAACTGTAACAAAAACAACAACAACACCATCATCAACAACAACAACAACAACATTAACAGCGCCAATAATAACAAAGTTCCTAAGCCTACTTAAGGTATCCGAGTTCCGCACGTACTATAATCATTAAGGCCGATTGTAAAGTATAAAAAAAAGCCGCCCATGAGAGCCTATGCTATGGTCGACCGGGTTCTTTATGCACACACAGGTGGCGGGGGGAACCTATTTACATGTGTGTTAGTCATAGCTCCATTTATCTTGGCCTTTCCCCTGTTTCCCCTTCGTTCCCCTGCTCTCTCTACTCTCTGCTTCTTCCCCTTCCTCTTTCTTCTGCTCTCTCTAATCTTCTTCTTCTCCTTTCTTTGGTCTCTACTACTTCCCTTCTTGGCTTCTGCTCTGTTTCCCCTTCGTCCCCTGCTCTCTCTACTCTGCTTCGTCCCCTTCCTCTTTCTTCTGCTCTCTCCACTCTTCTTCTCCTTTCTTTGGTCTCTTTCACTTCCCTCTTGGCTTCTCCCCTGTTTCCCCTTCGCCCCCTGCTCTCTCTACTCTTCTTCTTTCCCCTTCTTCTTTCTTCTGCTCTCTCCACTCTTCTTCTTCTCCTCTCTTTGGTCTCTGCCACTTCCCTCTTGGCCTTTCCCCTGTTTCTCCTTCGCCCCCTACCCCTCCACTCTCCCCTCCTCCCTTTCCTTTGGTCTCTGCCACTTCCCTTCTTTCCCCCTGCTTCTCCCCCCTGGTACTCTCCCCTTGCTGCTCTCCCCTTGTTCTCTTCTCTCTCCCCTCTCCCCTGCCTTTCTCAGTCTCCCCTGTTCCCCCTCTGTCATTACCTGCCCTTCATTCCTGTTTCATATTGATGTCAATATGTCTCTCTCTCCCTGTCTGTCTGTCTGTTCTGTTTGCCTTTCTCTCTCTCTCTCTCTCTCTCTCTCTCTCTCTCTCTCTCATCTCTCTCCTCTCTCTCTCTCTCTCTCTCTCTCTCTCTCTCTCTCTCTCTCTCCTCTCTCTCTCTCTCTCTCTCCCCTCCCCTCCCTCCCCTCCCTCCCTCCCTCCCTCTCTTCCTCCCTCCTCTCCCCCCCCCCCACCTCTTTCTCTCTCTCTCTCTCTCTCTCTCCTTCCCTACCTTCTCAGAAGAGTCGATGACGGCATAGATGATTGATGAATAGACGAGGAAGGTTGATAGTATGTTTTGGCCCCGAAATGCTGTTAGGAAAGTTTGGAAAGACGGATGAAAAGCCCCGAGAGGAAATGAGTGTGTGTATGTGTGTATGTATCTTCTTTGTGTATATCTTTGTCAAGGACGCATCTCGTCTGCGGGATGTGCTGTGGAGAGAAGATAATGATATGTGCGGTATTGGAGTTGTTATATTTTGTTGTATTATATTATTATTGGAGGTATTGATGTGGAGTTACAGGGTATTCGGTATTGGGTAAAAAGTAGAATGATTTGATAAGGAGAAATGTAAAGAGGAGACGAATGGGGAGATAGTAGGATACCGAGAGTGTAAAGAATGGGAAAGATGGATTGATATAATGGGTAATAAGGTAGATTGATAACGAGAGAATGAGAAAGAGGGGGGGGGGCAGACAGAAAGACAAGAATAAGTACCAAGAGGGAGCGAGGGAGAGAGAGAGAGAGAGAGTGGGAAAGCGAGGGGAGGAGAAGAGAGAGAGAGAGAGAGAGAGAGCAAGAGAAAGTGAGAGAAACAAGCAGAGACAGAGAGAGAAAGAAAGAAATAGAGAGAGAGAGAGAGAGAGAGCACAAGAGAGAGAGGGAGCGAGAGAAGAGGATAGAAAGATAAGTAGAGAGAGAAGTAGATAGATAAATCGAGAGAGAGAAGAAGATAGATAGATAAATCGAGAGAGAGAAGAAAATAATAAAAAAGAAAGAGAATAAAATAAATACAACAGGTAGTACACAGGCAGACAACGAGAAAAAACAACCAAACAGCACCAGCAAACGACAAAACAAATCAAAACAAAACAAAAAATGAGAGAAACAACGAGATCGAAACACCCAAGACCCAAGACCCAGCCGAGAGTAAATAGTATCGAACTCGACTTCTCCAGAATGCCAGAACGAACTCCTCGTAACGAACTCCTCACAACAGACTCCTCACAAC
>NC_091581.1:28651928-28661928 GCF_042767895.1 Penaeus vannamei
ATATATATATATATATATATATATATATATATATATATATATACATATACATATACATATTTATATATATACATATATACCTTTATATATGTATATACATATATATATATATATATATATATATATATATATATATATATATATATATATATATATATATATATATATGCATATATATACATATATATGATATATATATATGTCTCTCTCTCTCTCTCTCTCTCTCTCTCTCTCTCTCTCTCTCTATATATATATATATATATATATATATATATATATATATATATATATATATATATATATGACCGAATGCCCAGACAGAGGCAGGCTGTTGGTCGTCTCGCGAGAAGAGGTACGACCCACGACCTGTTTCTGGCGTCCGATTCCCTGCGTCAAAAGTCGATCATCAAACAGGATATTTCGAGGCAACAAAAGGATGAAACGGACAGAATGGGAAAGATTCCTGTGTTTAATATTCCTGTTTGTCCTTTGATGAGGCGACGCGGCGATGCTGTTCGATTCCTTTCATCCTGACTGTAAGATCTCGGGTGTTTGATTCCTTTCATCATGGCTACAGGGCGCTGATGTTCGATGCCTTTCATCACGGCTTCGAGGTCTGGATGTTCGCTTTTCATCTCGGCTGTAGGATCCTCGCACCACGCCCGCAGGAATCCTTTCATCATGCCTTTTTTTTGGGCTTTTGTTCCTTAAATTTAATGCAAGGTGTTCGGATATTTTCTATAAATATATCTCGACTTGATATGTCATAGATATTAATGATCGTCTTTTTTTTCTTTCTTTTTTATTAAAACTGATTTTAGTTTTCTTTTTTTTTTTCTTTTTTTTGGATTCAAATCATTAAAAAAAAAAAAACAGACACAGTTTGATGGAAACAATAAATTTACCCCTTGATATGTCACAGCAATTAATGAACATCTGCTTTTCATTTTTTTAAAGGATACAAACCATAAAATAAATAAAATAAACAGTTTGATGGAAACAAAAAATGCATGCAACGAAAGTGACTGTTGAAATCTACTATTCACAAAAAAATCTAGTTGATATAGGCCTACACTAAAATTTTTAACCATGTATTATGATTAACTCCTTGACCATATAAGGAAAATTCTTGTATTCTTTATATAAGACCCGACTGAACAGTTAATAATTACAGAATCAAAAGGGTGGTCAACTAAAATAATAATAATGAAGATAATAATAGTAAAAATAACAATAATGATAATAACAACAATGATGATAATGATGATATGAATGTAATATTAGTAATGATGATAATAATAGTAATGATAATAATAACGGAAACAGCAACGACAACAATGATGATAATAATAATAGTAATGATAATAATGATAATAACAACAACAATAATAATAACAATGATAATAATAGTAATAGTGATAATAACAATAATAATAATAATAATAATATTGGTGATGGTGATGATGATGATGAAATAATAATAACAACGATAATAGTAATAATGATAATGATAATAATGGTAATGAAAACAATAATGATAATAATATCAATTTTTCTAATAATGATAACCATAATAATGATAACAGTAACAATAGTAATAATAAGAATAAGAATAAGAATAGTAATAACAACAAAAACAATGATAATAATAATATCAATAAGAGTATAAATTATGATAATGACAATGATAACGATGATGATGATGATGACGATGGTGGTTGCGATGATGATGAAGATGATGATAATGATAAGAATAATAATGATGATTATAATAACGATCCTAATAATAATAGTAATAATAACAGACTGCTGATTTGCACAGAAATTGATAGACAGATCCGTTAGATAGACAGTTACTGATAGATGTAAACAAATACAGACTAACACACCGATAGACAGACATACGGGCAGACGATAGATAAATAGAACCATCATAGGTAGACAAAAAAAAAAAAAAAAAAAAAAAAAAAAAAAAAAAAAAAACGAAAAATTCTAACATATATAAGAAGTCTAAACAAATCTTCATTCTCCTTAAGATGAACAAGGAGACTAAGGCATTCCCCGCATCTGTGTTCAAGAATGTCAAACCAATCAGACATTCTACAGTGGAGAATCTTGCCAATAATCATTCTCCGGCGGATTGGAAGCGTCGATAATTAGAAGGAGACGATGAAGAAGTAGTAAGAAGAAGAAGAAGAAAAGTTTGGAGACTATTTTTTTTTCAGATATCGATAACTGTTCGATTGTTCTTGGGTTTTTATATATATATATATATATATATATATATATATATATATATATATATATATATATATATATATATATATATATATATATATATATACATAAACCCCATACCTATCATATTGTTTGTTTCTCTTCATATATATTCTCTCTCTCGTCTTCGTGTCTTGGTCCACCTCTCACTCACTTCTTTCTCCAGATTTCTTTTTCATCTCTCATTCCCTTTTCAACCTCAGTCTTCGACCTCCTCCTCTTCCTTTGAACTCATCTTCTTCTTTATCAAATGATGCTGCATTTGATCCTCCTTCATCATATATTTGGGCCCCGCAAATTAAGAAAATTTGGACCAATGGATTAGTGAACACTTCCCTTTTGACTTGTCTTAAAGGTCTGTAGATCAAAGCCACGTTATGGGCGCACAGAAAGAAATGATTATGGACTCCTCGTGTTTGGGAGATGTTAGATGTCTGTTAATTTTATTCATGAGTTATCTTTAAGTTTCGTTGTTTCGATTCGAGGCTAAGAAAGAGCGTTTGATGTCAAGATTCTGGAAGACACAGGAAGATCTTAGAAGGGGGGGGAATAAATTGGTTGAGTAAACATGACAGGAAGCATATTTTAAGGCATAACCGTACATACAGGTAAATTGCAGGTAAATAAGTACAGGCACAGGCATACACAGGGACACAGGGGAATAAATTAATTGAATAAACATGTAAAAGAGCAGGCACAGGCATAAGCAGAGAGACAGATAAAAAGAAATTAATTAAATAAACATGAAAGGAAGCACATTTTCAATCATACACGTACATACAGGTAAATAAGTATAGACACAGGCATACACAGAGAGACATAGGGGGAATAAATTAATTGAATAAACATGACAAAGAGCACATTTTCAAGCATACCCGTACATACAGGTGAATACGTACAGGCACAGGCATAAACAGAGAGAGAGAGACGGAGGGGAATTGATTAAATAAACATGAAAGGAAGCACATTTTCAAGCATACCTGTACATACAGGTAAATAAGTACAGGCACAGCCATAAACAGAGAGACATGGGGGGACTAAATTAATTAAATAAATATGAAAGGAAGCACATCTTCAAGCATACCTGTACATACAGGTAAATTTGTACAGGCACAGGCATAACAGAGAGACAGGGAGGATAAATTAATTGAATAAACATGACAAAGAGCATATTTTCAAGCATACCTGTACATATCGGGAAAATAAGTACAGGCACAGGCATAAACAGAGAGACAGAGACGGAGGGGAATTAATTAAATAAACATGAAAGGAAGCACATTTTCAAGCATACCTGTACATACAGGTAAATTTGTACAGGCACAGCCATAAACAGAGAGACATGGGGGGACTAAATTAATTAAATAAATATGAAAGGAAGCACATTTTAAAGCATACCTGTACATGCAGGTAAATTTGTACAGGCACAGGCATAACAGAGACATAGGGGGAATAAATTAATTGAATAAACATGACAAAGAGCACATTTTCAAGCATACCCGTACATACAGGTAAATACGTACAGGCACAGGCATAAACATAGGCATGACGCAAGCACATGGACTTGCACACATACACACAGACAAACAATCTATCTCAGACAGCGAAACACGGGAGAGAAACACGGGTCTAAGTTTGATGTTTTGTTGAAGAAAAATACGTACGAGTGCCATGGAGTGCTCTTGGCGATCTCCCTGAACTCTGCTGAAACCTAAATGTTGAACTCCGAAGTACTGAAGCCAGGATGACCTACACTGACCTCTCGGGGAGAAAGAGAGAGCTTCAGGTCCACCGCTGAATTTTGGCCCAGGAGGCGGTGCAGGTCAAGGTTTGGATATGAAAGGCGAGGCTATATTGGCGTTGACCTCGTCCTTTGAGGTGTCATGACCTGGGGTTGTGTGCCAGGGCAAGGTTGCAAGGTCAGATCAAGAAGCCACGAGGTTGGGTGTAGGTCACCATGAGACGAGGAGAAAAAGGTCATGCAAAAATTCATATTCGCACATACTACATATACAATAAATAGGTTTCATCAGTGATTCCGCACTTTCAATATTCTTTTCTCTCTCTCTCTACTTGACTCTCTCTTTGTCTGTCTATGTTTATGTGTCTCTCTGTTTATCATCAGTAACTTTCACTTTCACTTTCAAAATTCTATTCTCTCTCTCTTCTTGACTCTCTGTTTGTTTGTCTATCTTTATGTGTCTCTCTGTTTATGTATGTATGTATTTATCTATCAGCCCATTTATCTGTGTATCCATTCATCCAGCTATTCATCTATCCATCTCTCTCTCTCTCTCTCTCTGTCTCTCTCTCTCTCTCTCTCTCTCTCTCTGTCTCTCTATCTATCTATCTACCTTTTTCTCTCTATCTATCTATCCCCCCTCTCTATATCTATCTATCTATCCCCCCCTCTCTCTCTCTTTCTCTCTTTCTCTCTCTCTCTCTCTCTCTCTCTCTCTCTCTCTCTCTCTCTCTCTCTCTCTCTCTCTCTCTCTCTCTCTCTCTCTTTCTCCCTCTCCCTCTCCTCCCTTTCCCTCTCCCTCTCCCTCTCCCTCTCCCCCACCCTCTCCCTCTCCCTCTCCCTCCCCCTCTCCATCTCCCTCTCCCTCTCCCTTTCCCCCTCTCCCCCTCTCCCTGCCCCCTCTCCCCCTCTCCCTCCCCCTCTCTTTCATTCTCCCTTCCCCCCTCTCTCTCTCTCTGCCTGTCTCACTGCCAACAGAAAAGCGTGCATGGTAGGTCATACGCCGACCTCTTCTTTTGAAACGCCCAAGTTGAATAAACATTAATGAAAGAGACGAAACAGCTTTGTCTACCCACGCACACGCACACACAAAAACGCACACGGGACTACAAACGCACACGTGACTACAAACGCACAGACACGTACACGAGAAAGGTGTGGATGAAAGATACATATACAAAAGGTAGATGGATATTTGGATATATAAATAAAAGGATATGTAGATAAATAGCTAGCTAACTAGATAAAACAAAAAGATTAGATATATGTCGTTAGATAGATAGATAGATAGATAAACATATAGATAAATAGATAGATAGATAAACATATAGATAGATAGACAGATATAAAGACATGCAGGTAGATAAACAGATAGACGGACAAACAGACACATAAATAGATAGACAGAAAGACAGACAGACAGATAGATAAATAGATAGACAGATAGACAGAGACAGACAGACAGACAGACACATAGACAGATAGATAGACAGATAGATAGACAGAAAAATCTTCATCTGCGTCAGACCATGTTTTTTTTTTTTCTTTCTTTCTTTCTTTTTCTTTTTTTTTTCTTTTTTTTTTTTTTTTTTAGTCTCCGTTTTCTTTCTCGGGGAAGAGGACCCCTTACATTGATGATCCTGGATTCATTCAACTTTTATAAATCTGTTATTCATGTTTATTCATCTCCTGCTATCCATTGTTTGTCTTTACGTGAGGATTTTTATCTCTATTGTATCGTCTTCCTTTCATCTCCTCCTTGCATCCTCCCTTTCATCTTTTTCTTCTTTTCTCTTTCGTTTTCTTTACTGTATTTTTTAAATTTTCATTTTAATTCTTTTTTTTAATGGAGGTTCTCTGGCTCGATATATTTTTCTTTTTTTTCTACTTTTTTTTTCTTTCTTTTGTATTTTAGTTTCTGTTTTGTTTTCTTTATTTTCCTTTTTTTTTGTATTTTCGTGTGTGTGTTTTCCCTTTTATTCTTGTTATCACTACTTCTCCTTATCATATTAATCTTAGATATACCATTGGGTTTTTCATCTATATCATTATCATTGTTATTATTATCAGTATCATTATCATTATTACCACTTTTGTCAGTAGCATCATCATTATCATTATTCTTATTATTATCATTATTATTATTATTATCATTATCATGTTAGTATTATTATAATTCTTACAAGTAATATTATTATTATCATTGTTTTTATTATCAGTATTATTATTGCTATTATCATTATCATTCTCATCACCATCATAATCATTATCATTACTATCATTACCGTTACCCTCATTATCATTTATATCATTATGATTATTATTGTTATTATCACCATTATTCTTAACATTTCTGTAATTGCTATCATTATCATTCTCATTATTATTTTCATTCTTATCATTATGTTTAACATCATTATTATCACTCTTACTATTATATTCATTATCATTATCATTATTCTTGCTGTTATTGAATTCTTGTTATTATCATTATTAGTAATACCTGCAGCATAACCGTTATCATTATTATTGTTATTATTAATGTTATTTTCATGATGATCATCATCATTATTATTGTTACTATCGTTATTATCATTATAATCATCATTCTTATCATTATTGTTATCATCTCTTCTCTCCCTTCTTTTTATTCAATTTCTCAACCGTGTCCTAACTTCTTCCTTTTTACTCCATCTTTCGCCTCTCCTTTTACATTCACTTCTCTCCCTATCGCTTCCTCTTCTCCCTAACTGTCTCTCCCTGTCTCTTCCTCCCCGACTCTCTCCCTTTCTCTCATTCTCCCACGGTTTCTCCCTAACTGTCTCACCCTTTCTCTCTTTCTCCCACGGTTTCTCCCTGTCTCTCCCCGACTCTCTCCCTTTTTCTCCTTCTCCCACACTTTCTATCTAACTGTCTCTCCCTGTCTCTTCCTCTTCTCCCCGACTCTCTCCATTTCTCTCCTTCTCCCACGGTTTCCCCTTTCTCCCTGTCTCTCCCGTATCGTCTTTCCCCTACTCTCCCTTTCTCTCCATCTCCCACGGTTTCTCCCTAACTGTCTCTCCCTTTCTCCCTATCTCTCCCCGACTCTCTCCCTTCCTCTCCTTCTCCCACGGTTTCTCCCTGTCTCTCTCCTTCTCCCACGGTTTCTCCCTTCCTCTCCTTCTCCCACGGTTTCTCCCTATCTCTCTGTCTCTCCCTTCCTCTCCTTCTCCCACGGTTTCTCCCCGACTCTCTCCCTTCCTCTCCTTCTCCCACGGTTTCTCCTTTCTCCCTATCTCACCCTGTCTCTCTCCCTTCCTCTCCTTCTCCCACGGTTTCTCCCTCTCTCTCCCTTCCTCTCCTTCTCCCACGGATTCTCCTTTCTCCCTGTCTCTCCCTTCCTCTCCCGTTCCGTCTCTCCCTTCCTCTCCTTCTCCCGTTCCGTCTCTCCCTTCCTCTCCTTCTCCCGTTCCGTCTCTCCCTTCCTCTCCTTCTCCCACGGGGTGCAGGGAAGAAGACGAGGTAGAATAGGAAGGGTCGCCTCACACACAGGGACGGGTAAACACACCCTTTGTCTCGGCCCAAAATTAACTGCTTGAGGCGAAGGCAAATAACGTGTCAAACAGTTCTTGCGAGATGAAAGGCGATGCTTAAATGCCCACGTCTCTTTGAACTCTTCGAGATGTTTTTGGGGAGGCTGTGCTGTCCCTATCCTGCCTATCCCTTAGGTTTTAAGGCAGGAGGAGGGAGGCGTCCTGTCCCTTGGTGGTTTGGATTTTAAGGCAGGAGGAGGGAGGCTGTCCTGTCCCTATCCTGCCTATCCCTTAGGTTTTAGGGCAGGAGGAGGGAGGCGTCCTGTCCCTTGGTGGTTTGGATTTTAAGGCAGGAGGAGGGAGGCTGTCCTGTCCCTATCCTGCCTATCCCTTAGGTTTTAAGGCAGGAGGAGGGAGGCGTCCTGTCCCTTGGTGGTTTGGGTTTTAAGGCAGGAGGAGGGAGGCGTCCTGTCCCTATCCTGCCTATCCCTTAGGTTTTAAGGCAGGAGGAGGGAGGCGTCCTGTCCCTATCCTGCCTATCCCTTAGGTTTTAAGGCAGGAGGAGGGAGGCGTCCTGTCCCTTGGTGGTTTGGGATTTAAGGCAGGAGGAGGGAGGCGTCCTGTCCCTATCCTGCCTATCCCTTAGGTTTTAAGGCAGGAGGAGGGAGGCGTCCTGTCCCTATCCTGCCTATCCCTTAGGTTTTAAGGCAGGAGGAGGGAGGCTGTCCTGTCCCTTGGTGGTTTGGGATTTAAGGCAGGAGGAGGGAGGCGTCCTGTCCCTATCCTGCCTATCCCTTAGGTTTTAAGGCAGGAGGAGGGAGGCGTCCTGTCCCTATCCTGCCTATCCCTTAGGTTTTAAGGCAGGAGGAGGGAGGCGTCCTGTCCCTATCCTGCCTATCCCTTAGGTTTTAAGGCAGGAGGAGGGAGGCGTCCTGTCCCTATCCTGCCTATCCCTTAGGTTTTAAGGCAGGAGGAGGGAGGCGTCCTGTCCCTATCCTGCCTATCCCTTAGGTTTTAAGGCAGGAGGAGGGAGGCGTCCTGTCCCTATCCTGCCTATCCCTTAGGTTTTAAGGCAGGAGGAGGGAGGCGTCCTGTCCCTATCCTGCCTATCCCTTAGGTTTTAAGGCAGGAGGAGGGAGGCGTCCTGTCCCTATCCTGCCTATCCCTTAGGTTTTAAGGCAGGAGGAGGGAGGCGTCCTGTCCCTATCCTGCCTATCCCTTAGGTTTTAAGGCAGGAGGAGGGAGGCTGTCCTGTCCCTATCCTGCCTATCCCTTAGGTTTTAAGGCAGGAGGAGGGAGGCTGTCCTGTCCCTTGGTGGTTTAGGTTTTAAGGCAGGAGGAGGGTTAAGGGAATCCTCGTTTTAAGGTAGGAAAGGTTTAAAGGATTCTTTATCTTAAGGCAAAGAGGGTTGAAGGATTCCTCGTTTTAAGGTAGGAAAGGTGTAAAGGATTCTTTATCTTAAGGTAGGAGTGGGTTGAGGGATCTCTTATGCTAAGGTATAGATGGGTAGATGGATGGATGGATGGATGGATGGATGGATGGATGGATGGATAGTTGGATGGATGGAGGGATGGGTGAATGGATGGATGGATGGGTGGTTGGATGGATGGATGGGTGGATGGAGAGATGGATGGATGGATGGATGGGTGGATGGATGGATAAATGGATGGGTGGAAGGATGGATGGATGGATGCATGCGTGGATGGGTGCATGGATGGATGGATGGATGGGTGGATGGATGGAGAGATGGATGGAGGGAGGGATGGAGAGATGGATGGATGGATGGATGGGTAGATGGATGGGTGGGTGGATGGGTAGATGGATGGATGGATGGGTGGATGGATGGATGGATGGGTGGATGGATGGATGGATGGATGGATGGGTGGATGGGTGGATGGATGGATGGAATGATGGATGGATAGATGGAAGGAGGGAGGGAGGGATGGATGGGTGGATGGATAGTTGGATGGGTGGAGGGAGGGAGGGATGGTTGGATGGATGGATGGGTGGATGGAATGATGGATGGGTGGATGGGTGGATGGATAGATGGATGGGTGGATGGATGGATGGATGGTTGGATGGATGGATGGATGGAGAGATGGATGGATGGAGGGATGGATGGGTGGAGGGATGTCAAACAGTTCTTGCGAGATGAAAGGCGATGCTTAAATGCCCACGTCTCTTTGAACTCTTCGAGATGTTTTTTGGGGAGGCTGTCCTATCCCTATCCTGCCTATCCCTTAGGTTTTAAGGCAGGAGGAGGGAGGCGTCCTGTCCCTATCCTGCCTATCCCTTAGGTTTTAAGGCAGGAGGAGGGAGGCTGTCCTGTCCCTATCCTGCCTATCCCTTAGGTTTTAAGGCAGGAGGAGGGAGGCTGTCCTGTCCCTTGGTGGTTTGGGTTTTAAGGCAGGAGGAGGGAGGCGTCCTGTCCCTATCCTGCCTATCCCTTAGGTTTTAAGGCAGGAGGAGGGA
>NC_091581.1:28669428-28671928 GCF_042767895.1 Penaeus vannamei
ACCCAAGGATCACACACAGAGACTACCTCATACGTGTGTGTTTGAAGGCACCTCATACGTGTGTGTTTGAAGGCACCTCATACGTGTGTGTTTGAAGGCACCCCATAGGTGTGTGTTTGAAGGCACCTCATACGTGTGTGTTTGAAGGCACCTCATATGTGTGTGTTTCAAGGCACCTCATACGTGTGTGTTTGAAGGCACCTCATACGTGTGTGTTTTAAGGCACCTCATACGTGTGTGTTTGAAGGCACCTCATACGTGTGTGTTTGAAGGCACCTCATACGTGTGTGTTTGAAGGCACCTCATACGTGTGTGTTTGAAGGCACCTCATACGTGTGTGTTTGAAGGCACCTCATACGTGTGTGTTTGAAGGCACCTCATACGTGTGTGTTTGAAGGCACCTCATACGTGTGTGTTTGAAGGCACCTCATACGTGTGTGTTTGAAGGCACCTCATACGTGTGTGTTTGAAGGGCACCTCATACTGTGTTTGAAGGCACTCATACGTGTGTGTTTGAAGGCACCACACGTGTGTGTTTGAAGGCACCTCATACGTGTGTGTTTGAAGGCACCTCATACGTGTGTGTTTGAAGGCACCTCATACGTGTGTGTTTGAAGGCACCTCATACGTGTGTGTTTGAAGGCACCTCATACGTGTGTGTTTGAAGGCACCTCATACGTGTGTGTTTGAAGGCACCTCATACGTGTGTGTTTGAAGGCACCCTATACGTGTGTGTTTGAAGGCACCTCATACGTGTGTGTTTGAAGGCACCTCATACGTGTGTGTTTGAAGGCACCTCATACGTGTGTGTTTGAAGGCACTACACTACGTGTGTTTGAAGGCACCTCATACGTGTGTGTTTGAAGGCACCTCATACGTGTGTGTTTGAAGGCACCTCATACGTGTGTGTTTGAAGGCACCTCATACGTGTGTGTTTGAAGGCACCTCATACGTGTGTGTTTGAAGGCACCTCATACGTGCGTGTTTGAAGGCACCTCATACGTGCGTGTTTGAAGGCACCTCATACGTGTGTGTTTGAAGGCACCTCATACGTGTGTGTTTGAAGGCACCTCATACGTGTGTGTTTGAAGGCACCTCATACGTGTGTGTTTGAAGGCACCTCATACGTGTGTGTTTGAAGGCACCTCATATGTGTGTGTTTGAAGGCACCTCATACGTGTGTGTTTGAAGGGCGAGGTGTTGCTGTCACACAAGCACGGGGGGGAAGGGAACGGTTGTGTGTGTGTGAGAGGGGGGGGAGGGAGGGGTAGGGATAGAGGGAGGGGTAGGGAGGGAGGAGGGGTAGGGAGGGAGAGAGGGAGGGGTAGGGAGTGGGAGGGAGGGGTAGAGAGAGGGAGGGGAGGGAGGGAGGGGAGGGAGGGGTAGGGAAGGGAGGAGAGAGAGAGAGAGAGAGACAGATAAATAGATAGAGATGAGGAGTGTGAGTGAGAGAGTGAAACAGAGAGTGAGGCAGAGAGTTAGGAGGGGGGGCATAGATAGAGAGAGAGGGGGGAAGAAAGTAATAGAGAGAGAAGAAAAAAGAGTGAATGAGAGAGAGTGGGAGGGGGCAAAGACTGAGAGAGGAGGGAGATAAAGAGAGAATGGAAGAGAGAGTAAGGTAGAGGAGAGAGAAAAAGCGAATGAGAAAGAGAGAGAAAGTGAGAAAAGAAAGTTAAAAAGACAGATATTTCCCCCTCCCATCTCTCTCTCTCTTCCTCTTTCTTTCTCTTTGGTGTAATTCTTAAGCCCCTGTCAGTAGTCTCTCCTTCTTGTTCCCTCGTTTGGTGTTGCAGGCAAAGACAGTGGACTTTTGGCGATGCAAGAATCTGCCTAGAGTCCGGGCAGGGGGTAGTCCAGCAAGGTCCTGTTGTAGTGACCCTGTAGTGACCCTTGACCCGAACTAGAGTGAGTGAATGGGCGTAGGTCAGGGTCAGAGGTCATGAGCGGAGGGGGGCGTGGCTAGTTAGCAGGCATGGGAAGGACGCCCTCATTGGACATTCATAGTGGTGTGGGCGTGACCTTCGGAGGGGCATCTGACTAATCTCAAGGTCACCATGATGCTCAGAAGTAGAAAGAGAGAGGGGGAGAGATAAACAGAGAGGAAGGGAGGGAGAATGAGAGAGATATGTGTATATATGTATATATATATATATATATATATATATATATATATATATATATATATATATATATATATATATATATACATGTATATGTGTGTGTGTGTGTATGTACACACACACACACACACACACACACACATACACACACAGACACACACACACACACACACACACACACACACACACACACACATACACACACAGACACACACACACACACACACACACACACACACACACACATATGTATATATATATATATATATATATATATATATATATATATATAGAGAGAGAGAGAGAGAGAGAGAGAGAGAGAGAGAGAGAGAGAGAGAGAGAGAGAGACAGAGAGAGAGAGAGAGAGAGAGAGAGAGAGA
>NC_091581.1:28685159-28687659 GCF_042767895.1 Penaeus vannamei
TATTTTTTCTTCTCTTCTCTCCCTCTTTACTTCTCGCCTTCTCTCTTTTCTCTCGATCTTTTTCTCCTTTTCCCTCCTTCTCTTCCCCTCATCTCTATCCTTGTTTCTCATTCTTTCTCCATATTTTCATTTCTGCTCGTCGTTTATCTCCACTTTCTCTGTCTACCTCTTTCTACTCCTCTCCCTTATTCCA
Organism: Penaeus vannamei; assembly: GCF_042767895.1. Lineage (NCBI taxonomy): Eukaryota > Metazoa > Arthropoda > Malacostraca > Decapoda > Penaeidae > Penaeus > Penaeus vannamei. The sequence continues at coordinate 28,685,353 of NC_091581.1, forward strand.
TCTTTCATCCGTGTCCTGACTTCCTCCCCTTTACTCTCTCTCTCTCTCTCTCTCTCTCTCTCTCTCTCTCTCTCTCTCTCTCTCTCTCTCTCTCTCTCTCTCTCTCTCTCTCTTCTCCCTCTTTTCTGCCTCTCTCCCCTCTCTCCCTCTCTCCCTCTCTCCCTCCCTCCCCTCCCTCCCTCTTTCTCTCTCTCTCTCTCTCTCTCTCTCTCTCTCTCTCTCTCTCTCTCTCTCTCTCTCTCTCTCTCTCTCTCTCTCTCTCTCTCTCTCTCTTCTACCACCTCTCTCTCAACCTTTCCCTCCTCTTCCACCTCTCTCCCTACCTCTCCCATTTCCTCCCCAACCCTCTCCCTACCTTTCCCTCTTCTTCCACCTCTCTCTCCTCCCTACTTTCTCCCTCTTCTTCCACCTCTCTCCCTACCTTTCCCTCTTCTTCCACCTCTCTCCGTACCTCTCCCTCCTCTTCCACTTCTCTCCCTACTTCTCCCTCTTCTTCCACCTCTCTCCCTACCTCTCCCTCTTCTCCTTCCTCTCTCTCTTCCTCTCCCATATCTCCCCCTCTCTCTCCCTTTTCCTCCCTCTTCTTCCACCTCTCCTCCCTCCCTCTCCCCACCTCTCTCTCTACCTCTCCCTCTTCTTCCACCTCTCTCCCTACTTCTCCCATGTCTCCCCAACCCTCTCCCTTTTCTCCCTTTCTCGCTACTTCTCCCTTCTCTTCCACCTCTCCGTCTTCTCTCACCTCTCTCCCTAGCTCTCCCTCTTCTTCCACCTCTCTCTCTACCTTTCCCTCCTCTCCCACCTCTCTCCCTACCTTTCCCTCTTCTTCCACCTCTCTCCCTACCTCTCCTTCATCTTCCACCTCTCTCCCTACCTATTCCCTCTTCTTCCACCTCTCTCCCTACCTCTCCCTCCTCTTCCACCTCTCTCCCTTTTCTCCATTCCTCCCCAACCCTCTCCCTTTTCTCCCTTTCTCCCACGGGGTGCGGGGAAGAAGGAGAAAGAAGGGAGGTGGTCGTCTCACACACAGGGACGGGTAAACACGCCCTTTGTCTCGGCCCAAAATTAACTGCTTGAGGCGAAGGCAAATAACGTGTCAAACAGTTCTTGCGAGATGAAAGGCGATGCTTAAATGCCCACGTCTCTTTGAACTCTTCGAGATGTTTTTGGGGGAGGCTGTCCTATCCCTTGGTGGTTTAGTTTTTAAGGCAGGAGTGGGTTGAAGGATTTCTCCTTTTAAGGCAGAGAGGGTTGAGGGAATCCTCCTTTTAAGGTAGGAAAGGTTTAGAGGGGTCTTTAGCTTAAGGTATGAGAGGTTTGAAAGAATTTCTCATGTTAGGGTGAAAAAGGCTTGGAGGATTCCTCATTTCAAGGCAGGTTTAGGTTTCTCATTTCAAGGCAGGTTTAGGTATCTTATTTCAAGGCAGGTTTAGGTTTCTCATTTCAAGATTTAGAAGATTTCTCTTTTAAGGTGCAATAGGATCATAGGATTTCTCATGTTAAGGTGAAATAGGTTTGGAGGATTTCTCATTTTAAAGTAGGAACAGTTTAGAGAATTCCTTATCTTAAAGTAGGAGAGGTTTAAAGGTTTTCTCATTCTAAGGTAAAATAAGTTTAGAGGATTTCTTATCTTAAGGTAGGAGAGACTTAGAAGGATTTCTCATGTTAAGGTACAATAGATTTTGAGGAGAGGGTTGAAAGATTTTCCATTCTAAGGCAGGAGAGGTCAAAAGATTTTCTCATTTTAAGGTAAAAGAGGTTTAAAGGTTTTTCGTTTCAAGGGAGCAAAGTTTTAATGGATTTCTTATTTCAAGGGAGGAGGATCAGTACCACAAAATATTAGATTATTCTTTTTAAGGGAGGAAGGTAGTGCAATAATGCATTTTAGATTCATAAGGGAGAAGAGAGGTTTCAGTCTTCTCAGAGGAAAGTGGGAGTATAAATCACGTTTTAGTTGTAAATGGAAGAGACTTATTTGTAAATGAAAAGGCAAAGCAAAAAATTGATTTTGGATTTTTTTGTCAGGCCTAAAAGGTCGTAAAAAAGGAGGTCGTGCTTTAGGTTTTATTTTCTAAATTTTCAGACTTAGAAAGGGAGTGTCATAAACACAAACACATACACACACATACACATACATACACATACACATACACACACATACACAACTACAAACACACACGCACATACACACACATACACACACACACACACACACACACACACACTCACACACACACACTCACACACACACACACACAAACACACACACACAAGCACACACACACACACACAAAGCACACACACACACAC
>NC_091581.1:28702659-28705159 GCF_042767895.1 Penaeus vannamei
GAAAGCTGAGAGGGGATATGCAAGATGGAGAAGGAAGAGGAGAGATGGAGAAGGAAAATGAGAGGGGGGAGGAAAGAGGGAGATGGATGAGGAGAGGAAAGAAAAGAGGGAGATGGAAGAGGAGAGGAAAGGAAAGAGGGAGAATGAAGGGGAGAGGAAAGGAAAAAGGGAGAAGGAAAAGGAGACGAGAAAGGAAAAAGGGAGAAGGAAAAGGAGAGAGAAAGCGGGAGATAGAAGCAAGGCAGAAAAGAAAAGAATGGAAAGGGGAATGGGAAGGAAGAGAAGAATTCTTAAAAAAAGGAAGAGTGAATAGGACAACGTGGACATCTGGGAGAAAGAGAAGCGGAAAGACCAAAAGGGAGAATAAAGAAAAAAGAAAAAATAGTTTACAAGAAAAAATGGAAATAAAGCAATGAAAGAAAGAGGGGAAAATAGACGAAGGGAAGAAGATCCTGATTTTGAAAAAAGGGGAGATGGCGAAGGAGAGAGATAAAGGAAATTGAAGGAAATTAAGAACAGCAAAGTAGAATAGCGATTACTCGGGGACCAGACCATCAACCCTTGCGCTAATTTCCTCAAATATCTCCTTATTCTACCCTTTTCTCCACTATTTCGTCTCTCTTTATGGACAGCTTTTAGTTCATTATGATCTAGAAGGAGTATTTATTAAGGAGGGAGAAAGTGGCTCTGTACATGAGGTGATTCGATTCGATTAGCTTTTGTTTTTGTTTTGTTTTTTATCTGGTAACAAATCTCTCGCTCCAGGAATTTCTACGATTATCACCTCAGGTTCATATCTTTCGCTCGCTAGATGTGGATCAGGCTCTTATTAATTGGTAATTAGTGTCATATATTCAATTAGGACCATTTCGGCTCTGTACATGAGGTGATTCGATTCGATTAGCTTTTGTTTTTGTTTTTTTTATTTTTTATCTGGTAACAAATCTCTCGCTCCAGGAATTTCTGCGACTATCGCCTCAGGTTCATATCTCTCGCTCGCTAGATGTGGATCAGGCTCATATTAATTGGTAATTAGCGTCATATATTCAATTAGGACCATTTCGGCTCTGTACATGAGGTGATTCGATTCGATTAGCTTTTGTTTAATTTTTTTTATTTTTTATCTGGTAACAAATCTCTCGCTCCAGGAATTTCTACGATTATCACCTCGGGTTCATATCTTTCGCTCGCTAGATGTGGATCAGGCTCTTATTAATTGGTAATTAGTGTCATATATTCAATTAGGACCATTTCGGCTCTGTACATGAGGTGATTCGATTCGATTAGCTTTTGTTTAATTTTTTTTATTTTTTTTCTGGTAACAAATCTCTCGCTCCAGGAATTTCTGCGACTATCACCTCAGGTTCATATCTTTCGCTCGCTAGATGTGGATCAGGCTCTTATTAATTGGTAATTAGTGTCATATATTCAATTAGGACCATTTCGGCTCTGTACATGAGGTGATTCGATTCGATTGGCTTTTGTTTTTGTTTTTTTATTTTTTATCTGGTAACAAATCTCTCGCTCCAGGAATTTCTGCGACTATCACCTCGGGTTCATATCTTTCGCTCGCTAGATGTGGATCAGGCTCTTATTAATTGGTAATTAGTGTCATATATTCAATTAGGAGCATTCCCTTCTCGTAAAAGGAAGGAAAAGTCACGCAAAATTCGCAACGTAAACAAGAGCGTCACGGCATCAACGGGGCGCGATGCACGATGTACGATAATGGCCGACTCCGACTGCCTGTCCCCAGCCAATGTCGTGGAAAAAAAAAAGGACGACAGCATAGCGCAATACATCAGTAAACGCACTTACAGTCTCTCTCTCTCTCGGCGCCCGGTGTGCGTGCGCGATTGTGTGATTCGTGTGTCCGTGCGGGCGTGTGGGCGTGGAGGGGCGTGGACGACTCTCACGCATGACTTGAGTGATAGGCCTAGATGACATGATATCAGCCACGAAGAGCATGCGGCTGTCAGCGGAGCGCGGTTGGCGGCTGGAGTTGTTGGGCAGTGATGTGCAGTACATGTATATGGTGTGGGCGCTGATGTGTGTGTGCACGCACTCATACACACACATACACATATATATATACATATATGTGTGTGTGTGTGTATGTTATATATATATATATATATATATATATATATATATATATATATATATATATATATATATATATATATATATATATATATATATATATATATATATATATATATATATATATACATATATATATACATACATATATATATATATATATATATATATATATATATATATATATATATATATGTATGTATGTATGTATGTATGTATATACATACGTATATATATATATATATATATATATATATATATATATATATATATATATATATGTTTGTATGTATGTATGTATATACATACGTATATATATATATATATATATATATATATATATATATATATATATATATATATATATATATATATATGTTTGTATGTATGTATGTAT